>NC_043701.1:177068571-177302682 GCF_006229205.1 Suricata suricatta | reverse complement strand
GCCCCGGCCCGGCCCGAGCGGGCTCGAGGGGCGCGCGGCGGCGGGAGCCCCCGGCCCGATCCTGTCCCGAGGACGGTGTGCGGGCCGCGGCTCGCCGGGCAGGGCGGTGGCTGTCACCATTAAAAACGGACTTCGGCCCTGATGCATCAGGAAAGCATCGAGGGGCTTATTCTTCACACAGGTGGTCGGAAGTGCGGGATAATGATGGTGTCGCGGTAGCCCGAAGTGTGCAAACGGGTGTCCGTCCTCCATCAGTAGGACACGGTTAAGTATGTGACAGCAGGCCGTGCCAGGGAGCCCTGCAGGGCGGTCAGTTCCGCCGCGGCGGGCCTCTAAGTGCTGATGCTGATGTGGGATCATCCCGGGTTTTAAGTGCAAAGTGCGGCGTGTCGGGTGGGCTGTTTGTGTACCGAGAGGTGTGTGTGCATACTTGGGCGTGGGCATCCGGATAAAATGTCAGTCGAAGAGTCTGCCAGACACTGGGGACGGACAGTAGACGCTGCTGGCGAGGGAGCCTGTTTGTATTAATGTGTTTGAAAAATTTACCAGGTGCTGCTTATTTATATGCCTCATCGTTCCTCCGCCCACCCCCAGAATGACAGCAAAGCTGTTTTGTCTTGTTTCCCCCCCCCCCTTTTTCTCCCATCATGGGTCGGGTTTCTTTCCGAAGATTTGTTGTTTGTCAACAAAACATTTTTTTAATATTATTACCTGCTGTGTCATCCGTTGGCGAATACAGAATCTTGTATTTTAAGTAATAGTCCAGCATTGTGGAAAATGGGATAACCATGAAGATATAAATTTAGGTAGTTTCCGTTAAAAAATATGTAAATGCCCTACAGCAGGGGAAAGATTTAGACCCATTATGGTGTGTCCATTTACTCCTTAGTTGAAATTGTTTATTACATGCTTGGGAGTAGAATGTAATATAATGCAATCATTAGGAGTGGTGGTTATGAAGAGAAGCTAAGCAAAAAAATGTTTAGAGTGTTAAACGGAGAAAAACAGGATGCAAAGAACATGTGGGACCGATCTTTGGAGGATAAATACCCAGGGGAAACCCGCCAAATGGTGGCAGCGATTACCTGAGGGCCTTAGAGATTGCCGCCTCCTCTTTCTCAGAATTTGGTATTGTGACTATAGTATGTGTGTAATAAGCACTTTATATTGTGTCTTTAAAATGAATATAGTCCTAGATCCTTATTTATTTTCCTATTAATTTTAGTAAGAGGAAATTAATTAATATAGATGTCCTTTGTTTAAAGTTCTGTGGAAGAAATCGGTTTTCAGCCTTTTCACCTAAAGAGACAACTGTAAATCTCCAATATTTATTTTAATCCTGATGATAATAGGGCGTAGCACCTATTGAGTAAGTAGGTTTTATTATTCCTCTTCTATAGATGATGAAATTGAGCTTTGTAAAGTAATTCAGGGTTAATGAGCACCTGCAAGGCTTCTGGATTGTTCTGTTTCTGAATATGTGGGCTATCAAGGCTCCCTGTGTCTTTATAGCCCTCTGATGCAGTTTGCTCTTGACGAGAAAACAATTTGTTTTCCTATTAACATTATTTCAAATATGCCTTTTAATGCCTTTTCATAGTCTTCGGTTTTTTTTTTTCGTGGTTGCGTAATTAATTATCCCATCATACTGATAACATCCTAGTCTCTAATGATTTTCTGTTCCAGGGCATTTCGATTACTTTCAGTTTTTACACGTAAAAGGAATATTGCTGTATACTTTCGTTCTAGTTTCAATATCCAAGACAATGCTAAAAACATAAACATCAGAATTAAAATCAGAAAACATGAAAATCAGAAAACATTTGTTGTCCAGTTCTTCTCAGGGGACTAGCTTATTAAATTACTGGAGATGTTATTGTGGTTAAAGGTATAATATGATCTGATCTCAGTGAGGACCTTAAATTTATGGTATTATAGAGTCTACTGACCAATTCTAAATTAATTCACTTTGTGTTTGATTTTAAAGAATAAGGTAAATATCTTTTTCATTGGTGTTGTGTATCATGCCACACAGGTATGAGGTGTTTGCACTTTCATTTCTCCATTGAGAGCTAGCTTTTTTTTTTTTTTTCTTTTGCTTCAGTTGTCACATTTGGAAAATGCTTTGAGTTAAAAAAAAAAATGTTCGGAGAGCCTGGGTGGCCCATTTGGTTAAGCATCCGACTTTGGCTCAGGTCATGATCTCACGGTTCGTAGGTTCGAGCCCCGCGTCAGGCTCTGTGCTGACAGCTCAGAGCCTGGAGCCTGTCTTCCGATTCTGTGTCTCCCTCTCTCTGACCCTCCTCTGCTCATGCTGTCTTTCTCTCTCTCTCTTAAAAATAAATAAAACATAAAAAAATTTTTTTAAAAAATGTTCAACCTGCCCTAATTAACCTGGGACATGGTGCTTATTTTTTCAGGCATGTGGGCACATTCGATGACGGTACAGGATTATCAGGATCTCATAGACCGAGGATGGCGAAGGTAAAGCTCCTTAATACAAAAATACTTCTCTTATTGCTCAGGCTCTTCTTGTCATGGCAAAATATTGTTTGCTTGTGAAATATTTTCCTGGTATTGGAAAAAGATTTAAGACATTTTTACATTATTTTATGTAGTGATTCCATTCTCTCTCCTTTTAAAGATGTTTATCAGGAAGGGCACCTGGGTGGTTCGGTCCGTTAAGCATCTGACTCTTGATTTAGGCTCTGGTCGTGGTGGTGTGGTTGTGGGGTTGAGCCCTTTGTATGCCAAGATGAGGAACTTTTTTTTTTTTTTAAGGTGGAGGACGGCCTTTGAAAGCCTTTATGACAGAAGTGGAATGGAATTTGTGCTTTGGAAATGACCATTCAGATAGCAGAGAGTTATTTGAGGGGGTGATTCTGAAGGCAGGAAGACTGGTTCCAAAGATCACTGCAGAGTCCAAATGTGAAATCAGCCTCTCATGACGATGCGGTCATCATTGGTGGCTATAGGTTAGAAGGCAGATGAAAGGGGATGATGGAAGGTACATTTTAGAAGTAGAAAGCTTACTGACAGGATATTGAAGTGCCTTAAAGGGAGGAATCTGAGATGACTCCCAGGTTTCTGGGTCGGGAACCGAACTCGTGTGTGTTTGCCTGGATGGCCGGAACTAAATACCACTGGCTGGGTGTCTTAAACAATGGTACTGGCAGTTGAAATTTCCAAAATCCAGGTGTCTTCAGCTTTATTTTTTTCTGAAGGCCCTTCCTTGGCTTGTACATTGCTGCTTCCTTGCTGTGGCCTCGTGGGGTCCTTTGTCTTTGCATGTATAGTCCTAGTGCCTTGTGTCTCTGTATGCCCGGTTCCGTTTTCGTATATGCACATCATTCAGATTGGATTAGGGCTCATGTTAACTGTCATTTTAACTTAATCACCTCTTTAAAGGCCTTCTCTCCAAATACAGTCCCATTCTGAGGTATTGGAGGTTAGGGCTTCAAAATGTGAATTTTGAGGGGACAGTTCAGTCCGTAATGTCATGGCTCTGCCATTAACCGAGATCCAGGAAGCATTGGAAGGATCAGCTTATATGTATATTTTTTAATGTTTATTTTTGAGACAGAGAGAGACCGAGCACAAGCGGGGAAGGGGTGGAGAGAGAGGGAGACCCAGAATCTGAAACAGGCTCCAGACTCTAAGCCATCAACACAGAGCCTGATGCGGGGCTTGAATCCATGAACCGTGAGATTATGACCTGAGCCAAAGTCAGATGCTTAACTGACTGAGCCACCCAGGCGCCCCGGAAGGATCAGATTAATTTTGGTCTTCATTGCACTAGTGCACATGGAGCCCTCGAGTGTAGATGTCATAGGCTGTGGCTCACATCGGTGTCCCCGCAGCCTGAGCAGTGTTCTCTGCTTGCCTTCGTGGTACTGAGGACTGGTGGTGAGCTGAGGCTTGGGAGGATGGCAGGTGGTGCGAGAGGCGAGCCGAGGTGACGAGGCGGAGCACCTGCGTCAGGGCTTGGGGATGAAAACGCTGGGCTGTGTCCTTGCTGTGCCCGTGCTGCGAGGTGCTTAGGTTCTGAGGAATAACGGACTCCAAATGTTTTTCTGTTATTGATTGGATTTTTACCGTAATGAATTGTGTGCCCCTGTATTAGTCTACTTTGGTCCATGTGAGAAACGTAGGAGACAGTAACAAAACATTTTTCAATTTTAGAAGCGGAAAATATGTGTACAAGCCTGTCATGAATCAAACCTGTTGTCCTCAGTACACGATAAGGTAAGACAGAGGCTCTGTCTGTAATGTGAAGATTGTGTGTCATTATTTACTGGCGCGTTGCTTTTTTTATATGTTAACTTTTGTTCTAGGTAGACATCCTTTATAAAGACAAGCAAGCGAATTGTATATTTTCTACATACTGATGCTACATTTATACGTCATCAATAGCTATTAGTAATGCCATTTCATGGTTTAGGTGTAAGAATGATATAAAAAAGTGTATTACTTAGTAGTCTAGTCAGTGGTACTCTGACATATTATGAAAATATCAGAAAATACTTAAATTACTTTTAGATATCAAAAATTTTATAGAATTTAGCTTAGGGCTTTCCACAGTCTAGTGTGTTACCAGACACAGTGCTCACATTCAAAATTTTTTTTTTTAATGTTTTATTTATTTTTGAGAGACAGAGAGACAGCGTGAGCAGGGCAGGGTCAGAGAGAAGGAGACACAGAATCCGAAGACAGGCCCCAGGATCTGAGCTAGCTGTCAGCACAGAGCCTGACGCGGGGCTTGAACCCATGGACCGTGAGATCATGACTTGAGCTGAGGTTGGACACTTAACTGACTGACTGACCCAGGCGCCCCACAGTGCTCACATTCAGATGGTCCTCTAGGATCTGTAGAAAGGGGCCGGGGCTGGCATTTAATCTGCCACATGTATTCAGAGTCCTGTTTTCTTCATTACAAAACTTAAGCTAAAAAAGTCTATTTTCCTACAAGGTGTGTGCTTAACCAGCAAACCCCAGCATAACATGGAAAGATTTAACCTTCTCAGATTCTAAAGATCCTCTTCCTCTTCTCCCTTGCTTCTCCTCCGTGCCTTCCTCTTCTTCTGGAAGAAAATAGGGAAAGATGTTACCACTGTTAAGCATTTGACAGTTTCAATGTAAATATATTCTTTAGATAAAAAAGCAAACACGGTTGTATCCATCATGTTTTGGCTGGTCTTTCCCGTCTCTTTGTTTTGGCATTGAAGACTGTTGTGACAATCTGATGAGACATTGTAGACTCTCTGCTACAAAACAAGAGAGAGAGGAGCCCCTAGGCAAGAACATGTGACGTTTTGCCAATTAACTTTAGGATGACCACAGACTCCCAGAGTTCCACCGATTCCTGATTAAGAATCCATTCTCTTATGCACTGGTCGTAGGCCTGGGGCAGTAAAGAGAAGAGACCATTGTCTGATTCGCTGATCCCATCTCCCATCTCATCCGAGGAATAAAATGACAGGATTGTGCTGTCCCCTTTCAGTTTCGGTGGTTAGGAAGCAGTGACGTCATCAAAGCTGAAGTCATTTTCCATCAAATAGCAGTTGATTATTGGATTATGGCCAGGATTCTGTTTAGATAAATCTGGAGCTGATTGGCTGGAACCCTGAGACTCTAATCAGAAAAGGTCAGTTTCAGTGGGTGAGAGAAAAAGACAAGGCCTCTGTAATTTGTTAGGTGCCTCTCATGGCAAAACCCCGTTCCAGGGATCTTGCTTTTATGAAAAGGGATTCAATTAACATTGCAAAACAGTAATTACAAAATGTGATGTTTTGCATGAAATCAAACATTTCCAGAATTATCTTCTACACAACTTCATTTTATGTGTTGATACTGTGGACTCATTTTGCATATTTACTCTTCTGGGTATTTTTTTTTTTTACTTTGTTTATTACAGTAATAATGAGACCTAATGTAACGGCAAGGTGATGGTCAGCCACCGCCTAGCTTCTCGACAGATTTCAGGGGCTGCCCGGTGTGTGGGTTTAAATGGGGATCAGCTTCCTCAACTGTGATTTTTTGGGGGAGAGTTATTTTTGTGTAGAATTATAAGCTAATAATTAAAAAAAATTAAACATTCCATAAACTGTATTTTGTAAAATGACCATTCCCTGAGTTGCTAAAGGTAGGAAGAAGGAAAAACAAAAGAATCCGTTAAAAAAACCGAAGAGTGTCCTTTACTGGGAAAGAGGAAACAAGGTTCAGGGGATGGCCATTTTGCAAAATGAGAGCCTGAACATTCAGGACGTAGACTTACCTTTAGGCTTCTTTTTTCTAGTCCAGTTCCATTGTTTTCCACTGTGCCTGTATCCTCATGTAGGAGGCCCAAAATTTATTTATTTATTTATTTATTTATTTATTTTTTTACTGTTTCCTAAGTTTGCAGCTTTCTGCTGGGTTGTGTAGGGAGTTGTGTGTGTGTGTATCTAACTGCTTCCAAAACAGACTTCCAAGAGATCTTTCTATTTTTAGGGGTGCCTGGGTGGCTCAGTCAGTTGAACTTCCGACTTCAGCTTAGGTCATGATCTCACAGTTTGTGGGTTCAAGCCCCACATTGGGCTTTGTGCTAGCAGCTCAGAGCCTGCAGCCTGCTTCGGATTCTGTGTCTCCCTCGCTCTCTGCCCCTCCCCCACTCACGCTCTGTCTCTATCTCTCAAAAATAAATGTTAAGGGGCGCCTGGGTGGCTCAGTCGGCTAAGCCTCCGACTTCGGCTCAGGTCAGATCTCACGTTCGTGGGTTCGAGCCCCGCGTCGGGCTCTATGCTGACAGCTAGCTCAGAGCCTGGAGCCTGCTTCCGGTTCTGTGTCTCCTTCTCTCTCTGCCCTTCCCCCTCTCATGCTCTGTCTCTCTCTGTATCAAAAATAATAAATAAAATATTAAAAAAAAATAAATGTTAAAAAAAAGATATCTTTCTATTTTTAGACCCACTTTCACACTTAGCTCCTAAGGTATCAGGTATTACCAGTCCCTAAAACTTTGAGGAAATGTAGAGAGAATGGTTGTCTTTCTGGCTTTTCAACACTGTTGGCTTAGGAGTCAGCATTCTTTGGTCTGCAGAGTCAGTTACTACTTATACCTGGGCTATCCAGCTTCCAAAATTTCTCTTGTTCACCTTTTCCCAGTGATTTGTGTCCTTCTCTTTTTTTCTGATTCCTTAATGCAGTATTAGTTTTGGGGTGGCACTAGAGGCTACGTCAAGCCCTGTCTATACCCAGAAATCCCAGGCATGAGGTTTGCCTCACTGTACTAGATACTGTCCAGAACTCATTTTATTTCTTCCTTATTTAAGTTCATTTTTTTAATATTTGTTTTGCTTCCTAGGTGCCGACCTTTACAGTTTCAGCCATCAAAATCTCACAAGAAGGTTTTGAAAAAAATGTTGAAATTTCTGGTCAAAGGGGAAATTTCCAGAGGAAATTATGAGGGTAAGATGAGATTGGGTCTAAAAACTCTTTACATCGATGTAGATTTCCGAGGTTCTCACTTCTGGCTCTTTCTGAAGTAGGGGTAGGGGGTCCTCACTAGAGTGAGGCACTACCGCTAATCTAAGGATGACGATTGCTATTAGCGTTGCTGGTACTGTTGCTGGTACTGTGTCTTTAGACACAGCTTTTCTATTTGGTTCTTCGTCTGTTACAGACTTCTAAATTATTAATGTTTGCAACTTCACTCATATGATGATATACTCCTCAGAGTAGAAGGATAAATAGCTACAAGAAAAAGACACCAAATACAACGACTAACAAAGGATAGAAGTCTTTTTCTTTCCTCGTGTGACACCCAGTGTGGGCGTTTCACATTAGCCTACAGTCTGCTCTGCCCCCAGCCATTCCGGGACCCCCTTCAACATGTAGTTTCCAAAGCGCTGGTTTTTTACTAATCCAGTCAGTGGGGAGGGGAGAGAGTGGAAGTCCAGGGTAAAAAAATTTTTTTAAAAACAAGTGAGGCCAAATTAAACATATCAGTTTGGTTCTGTTCCACTGGTGGGAGCTTGGTCACCACTTGCAGAGGGACCGAGGAGCATTCCCTTGTTTGGGTGCCACAGTCTTAACTGCAGCTCTGTTACTTTGGACTGTGGGAGAAGGGACCTGATGCCCACATAGTAGTCTACCACATCCGAAAAAGGGGCCTTTTTTTTTTTTTTTAAACTCTGTGTGTCTTAGTTGTGTCAGGTGGCCTGGCTGATGGACTTTGATTTTTTCTGATTTGTAGACGAGCCCATGGAGCCCACCATGGAGGATGCCGTTGCTGGCGACTTTGGATTAATAAATAAATTGGACATACAGTGTGACCTTAAAACGTTCGGTGATGACCTCACGGAGCGCTTCGAGAGTGAAGAAAAGCAGAAAGGAAGAAGCCCAAAGACAGAAGCAGCTAGTGAATTGATTCAGTCACAAGCTATGGAGGAGAAGCTGGGCTCCGGTGAGCCTTCGCGCCCAGTGAGAGCGCCCCCGGCTCCGAAGCCAGGTAGCAAGTCTGCCCGTGGCCTTTCTAGAATCCTCGTGATTTTCGCTGGGCTCTCTCCTCAGCCAAGACCAGGAGTTGTGTGAAGTCTGTAGAATCCCTGTTTTGTACAGTCTTACTGCCTAGATTTAGATGCACTAGTCACATCTTTTAAAAACTGCTACTTTTTAAAAAGCCTGAAATAATAGTTTTATTATCCCCCCATACAGATATTTTTAAAAAGTGCCATTTCTTACTACTCCAGGACCTTAGAGTTTGAGAAGCACATTTTTATCTGTGCACAGATGTGGTGCGAAACATTTTTATTTTTGGTGCGAAGTGAGACAGAGTAGATTTTAGGTATTATGTTCACAGTACAGACCTTGTAGAGTTCTTTAGTTTATCATTAGATTTCTTTATGTAATATTCATGAATTTTAGTTTAAAAGTATCCAAATTTGGTATTTTACTTTACCTCTAATAAGGTCAGATTTTTTTTCCTATATTTTTCTCTTGGGAAATACTTAGGTTTTAAAATTTTATCCAACTTTAAATGGGTTTGTTATATATGTGTGTGTGCGTGCATGTATTTGTATGATTTTTAAGTTTTTCTTTTCTTTTTTAAAAATGTTTATTTTTTTAAATGTTCATTTATTTATTTGGGGGGCAGAGGCAGAGAGAGGAAGAGAGAGAATCCTAAGCAGGTTCCTCACCGTCGTGCAGAGCCCGAAGCGGGCCTAAGTCTCATGAATGGTGAGATCATGACCTGAGCCAAAATCAACAGTCAGATGCTTAACCAAGTGAGCCACCCAGGCGCCCCTGTATGATTTTTTAAAAAATTATTTCATAAGATGTCAATTTGGATGTTTATGTTTCAGTTCCTGAATTTATTCTTACATTTATTTATACAAAATGATCTGCAAGAGATTTTTATTGCTGATAGTTTTTCTTATGTAAATCATACTAATGCACAGAAAGCTTTGGTTTGCATTTTTAAAAAATATTTATTTATTTTTGAGAGAGAGTGTGCAAGTGGGGGAAGGGCAAAGATGGAGAAAGAGGATCTGAAGTGGGCTCTGTGTGGACATCAGAGAGCCTGATGCAGGGCTTGAACCCACGAACCATGAGATCGTGACCTGAGCTGAAATCAAGAGTCAGATGCTTAACTGACTGAGCCACCCAGGCCACCCCTGTTGTAGTTAAAATTTTTATATCCTAAAGGCCTTTTAGTTTGATATTTGCTTTTTTAATTCAAGAAAAACTCTCATTAACTGAGCTGAACTAACGAGGCTTTTCAGTTAGATGGAGAGACACAGATCCCTTCAACAAAGCAGGAGTATTTTCTCATTAAAAAACCTGCCAGAGTGTTTTCTGGAATCAGTTTTCATTTACATCCAGGTCCTGAGCATTTATTTATGTTACAAGTGCTTTGAGAGAAATGTCCCTCAGAAATGTGCTGGAAACATTCATGTCCTGAAGCAGAAGATAATTGATTATGTTTTCTTTCTACTTATAAAGGCAGAGAAATGGATGAATATTACATTTTTTTTTTAAATTTTCATTAGTAAAAGCTGCCTGAGAAGTTTCTGTGACTATTTTTTTTTTGACAGTTCCTGCTTCTAAGATAGAATTAAAAAAATTTTTTTTTAATGTTTACTTCTTTGGAAGGAGAGAGAGACAAAGCTTGAGCAGCACGGGGGCAGAGCGAGCGAGAGAGACACAGAATCCCAAACAGGCTCCAGGCCCTGAGCTGTCAGCACAGAGCCCGACTCGGGGCTCAAACTCACAAACTGTGAGATCCTGACCTGAGCCGAAATCGGACACTCAACCGACTGAGCCCCCCAGGTGCCCCGAAGATAGAATTTTAAGGTCAACTCAGAGCTCTACATCAGAATCTTCTGAAGTATCTATCTACAAAGCTAGCCTAACTGTTGGAATTCTTTGGACCTAAATCTGTAGAATCTTTGAGACTTTTGAAGAGAACATTTCTTGATTCAAATGTGAGTGGTCTAATATTTTGGAATTGTTTTTAGGCAAAGGAGCAGATTTGAGTAAGCCTCCCTGTCGAAAAGCAAAGGAAATCCGGAAAGAAAGGAAAAGGTTAAAACTCATGCAGCAGAACCCAGCTGGACAACTTGAGGGTCTCCAGGCTCAGGGTGAGCCACCATCTTTGTTCCCACCAAAGGCTAATAAATCCAACCAGCCCAAATCACTTGAAGATTTAATTTTTGAATCTTTACCAGAGAATGCTTCACACAAGTTGGAGGTACTTTGGAGGGTGTTTTATATTATTTTGTTATTGTTGTTGTCGTTGGGTACTTTATTTATTTTCATTTGAGGTTATACTAACCAGTTGATGTTTTGCTGTTTAAATAATGGGAAAATAAAGTGAATTGGGATGGAGTAGCATTTGTATTTACTTAAGTTAATTGCTTCTTGAGAAAACCCTTTTTCTTTTTTAAGATTTAAAAGAAATATTTTAGGCAGTTTGGCTGCCGAAGTTGTGAAAACCAGTTTTAGCATCTTATTATGTCAGGGACTCTGATTTTTTGTATCCCTTGATTCAAATTTAGTAGTGAAAGAGAGAAAATATTCTACTTAAAATTTCATTTTCGGCAGTTTTGGTTAGGTAGTGAAGGAGAATAGATCACAGTAGGCAAATAGTTGTTTTTTATCCACTCTAATATTCTGATCTTGACCAGGCGACAAATGGCGTTCCGTGTGCAGCCAGCAGCTAGCACTTAGCGAACCAGCCCGGCGCTGTGCCGCCCGCCCCCCGGGGCTCTCTCAGACCAGCGCGGGCTCGGGCGAGCCCTTCCGGAGCGCTCCTAGTATTTTTGATTTACATTCCAGAGTAAGTCTGTACTTTTTGTTATTTGGTCTTTATACATTTTTTCCCCTAAAACATTAGCAATAATGATTTTATTCGCCTGTCTCAATTGGAACTGGGCAGCCTTTGAATTTATAGCTTAATATTATCTAAGAGTCTCACTAAGGACTTGTTATTAAAAAATTAACTTTAATGCAGTCTAAACCTTAGGATGATATCTATTATTAGACTTAAGTCTTAACAGCTTTGTTATAATTCCTCAGCTGTTGTGATTTTGGTATTGACACTTTCTCCTTCCCAAATTAAAAAGAATTGAACCCCCTACTTAACGTATTTTAAGAGGAGTTTTTTTATCTTTGGATCACAAATAGTAATGTGTTCAGGGCACCAGGCCCATCTAGTGTACTGTACACTAAGTAGGAGGCTTTTTCTTTGTTATTGATTAGGACGGGCAGAGATTTTATGTCCACTGTATGTCCTTTTTTTGGAGAAGAATTACTTCTTAGGGCACACATGAAAATTTCCTACGTAGCCTTTTTATTATACCGCACTTGGTTTTCTGTTTTATTATTCTGTTGCATAACACGTTTTAACTGGTTAGTAAATAGTCGATGTTAAAATGTATCAACTTTACCGTGTAATTACGGTTTTTCACTCCTCCTCATTTTATGTATGAGGAAACTAAGGCACAGAGAATAAATTCATTGACTTGACCCAAGATGGTGACATTAAAATTTGAGTAAAAGAAATCTAAATTTTAGAATCTTCATTCTTAACGCTGCCATGAGGTATGGATACTTTGTGACGGTTGTCTCTGATGCCTACAAAAAAAAGATTGCAAGTTTAGAGTTAGCAGTGATGCACGGAGAGCGTCTAAGACACATATTCCCATTTTTGGTCGTTCTGACTGACTGCTGAGGTGGGTTGTGTGCAGTGAACAGAGTACGTACCTGTGGGGTTTCCGGAGTGCCAGAGCACTGCCATCTCACCGCGGAGGCCGTCTTCCGTGCGTCAGTCACAGCTCTCCGTCTTAGACGGAACCTCCGCCTGTGTAGTGAGTCTGCAAGTGGGAGAAGTCACTTTTTAAAAAGGTTGACTCTCGGGTTGATTCTTAATGTTAAGATCTTATCATTGTCTATGTTTTAATACTTGGCGTGGAAATGTTTGGTTCTTTTTGGGTGGGAGGGACTGTTTTAATGCATGTTCTGTGGAATGAATAAATTAATTAATGAACACTGTTTTTTAACTCCTTCTGAAGGTGAGGGTGGTGAGATCATCTCCACCAAGTTCTCAGTTCAAAGCCACATTTCAGGAGTCTTACCAGGTCTATAAACGTTACCAGATGGTTATTCACAAGGACCCACCTGATAAACCAACTGTGAGCCAGGTCAGCGGACCCAGTGCAATTTTTTTGTGCAAATGGAACTTCCCCTCCATTTGATGTCATTGTATGAAAACTTGGTTTATGTGTGGTACATTTTATTTCTATTCAGTTTGCAGCATACCTACAACATCATAGGCTGTGGATTGATGGACATTCTGAAAGTGCAAATTTACCTACCGCGTGTTAAGTGCCCATCATGTGTAATTTCAGAGTGGAAAATAACACGCAGAATGTGTTATCGTTATTCAAAGTAACGATGTCTAAATGTACTAATCTAAAAATTAGTAATGAATAGAAGTCTAAGTTAAAGTATGAGGAAAAAAGGCCAAAAAAGCCTTTATATTTTTATGATAGGTGTTCTTTGAACAACATCATTAGTATGCTTTATCTCCATGTAAAAGTCCTGTATGGACAGAGTGCCTAACAGTTAAATTATTCTCTGTTGATGTCCTACCCATACAGAGCAGAGCGGAAGTAGAAAAGTAAGATAGAGTTGGGTTTTTTTTGAGATAATAGAGTATTTTAATAGACGTTCACATAGCTTGTAATTTTATAAATCAAATTACACAAGAAAAATCTGGAAGAGGAAAAATCTTACAACACTTAATACAAGTAGAGGGGACAAAAGTAGTGACCATTACCATGATCAACATTGTGACTCTATGCAGAGAACCACAACAGGTGGAAAGAGTAAAAAACGTAGTAAAAGAAAACGAAATTGTCCTGGTCCGTATGAGTTAACCATTTCCCAAGCGCTGAGGCTCTGTGCCAGTCAGCACGCTCCAGGGCTCGCTCGTTTCACGAAAACCCCAGTGCCGAGCTTTGGAAGTGGATTTGTGGAGATCTGACTCTAGCCTCACCTTCAGAAGCATGTCATCACGTCGAGGTGTTTCAATAGCGTTTGCTTGTATCTTCCTTGCTCTGAAGGTGAGGTTAGTACCTGTCTCCTTTGAGGACCCAGAGTTCAAGTCGTCCTTCAGCCAGTCATTTTCTCTGTATGTCAAGTATCAAATGGCCGTACACCAGGACCCGCCCGATGAGTGTGGGAAGACTGAGGTACCTTCTGTTCAACGTTTTTTCCTATCTCGATGGGGCTGTGTGAAGACACATGGCATAGAACTTTCTTTTGCTGTTTTCTTATTTAAGTGGGGCCAGTCATCCTTTTCAGTGTTACTAAACTTGTGTGAAAACAAGTCCTGTCTGTGAGCGTGTAAGTCCCCCAAGAAAAAGGACAGGTCCTTAGTCAGCATTCTCTCTAAGAACCTGAAGTAGCGTTTCCTGTATTCAGTCGTCCGGCCGAGTCAGCAAACATCACTGAGTGCCGGTTAGGTGCCGGACCGTGTGCCGAGGCCCAAGGGAAGAGTCTTGGCCCCTTCGGAGTCCAGTCCTGCAGGCTAGTCCCCTGTTAAAGGTGTTCACAGCCTGAGTGGGGCAGCGGGTGGGGAAGCAGGTGCGCTGCCATCAGGGTTAGCGATTGGGTCAGTAGGGAAGCCGGCTTTGTGTGGGACTGGAGGTTAAGGAGGTTTTTCTGAAGGAAGGTGACATCTGAGCCAAGTCTTGAAAGATAAGTAAATGCTTGTCAGGCCGAAAGGGAGAAGGGTGTTCTCGGCGACAGAACTAGATATAAGAAGTATAAAGTGCCACCTGTGGAATATTCTTGCTAAAGAAATCGATCCTGAATTACAAGCCTCTAGTTGTAATAACCAGTTCATAAAAAGAAAATAGGGATAAAATGACACCTGGGCACTTCTACGAGACAAATACATAATAAACAGTGTTTTAGAAAAAGAGGGAGGGAGGAGGGTAGATGGGTAACTCAGTTTGAGCGTCTGACTCTTGATTTCAGCTCAGGTCATGGTCTTACAGTTTGTGGTTCGAGCCCTGCGTCGGGCTCTGTGCTGACAGCATGCAGCCTGCTTGGGATTTTCTCCTTCTCTCTCTTTTTCACTCTCTCTCTCAAAATAAATAAATAAACTTACAAAAGAGGGAAATCTCCAGATTAAGAAGTTACAAGGTTTTTTTTTTTTTTTTTTTTTTTTTTTTACCATTTATTCATTTTTGAGAGTGAGACAGAGAGTGAGCAGGGAAGGGGCAGAGAGAGAGGGAAGCACAGAATCAGAAGCAGTCTCCAGGCTCTGAGCTGTCAACTCAGAGCCCTACGCGGGGCTCAAACTCACAGTCCGTGAGATCAAGACCTGAGCTGAAGTTGGATGCTTAACTGACTTAGCCACCCAGGTGCCCCAAAACGTTATAAGCTTTAGAAAACATGTGACTGTAATACCATAATCATCCAGCGTAATTAATAATCAGGTCATCTAATGCCCAGTGGATGTTCACTGTTCTTTAGTCATCTCAAAAATGTCTTCGTGGTTCCTTTGGTTGGGTCAGGATCCTTGTAAGATCTGTATGTCACATTTTGTTGATATTCTCTTAACATCTTTACATCTTTTAATTGAAAATAAGTCAACCTCTTGTTTTTAATAGCATTTTTACAATGATATCTTTTATTCTTTTAAGTTTATTTATTTTGAGAGACCATGCACTGCTGT
Organism: Suricata suricatta; assembly: GCF_006229205.1. Classification (NCBI taxonomy): domain Eukaryota; kingdom Metazoa; phylum Chordata; class Mammalia; order Carnivora; family Herpestidae; genus Suricata; species Suricata suricatta. The sequence continues at coordinate 177,287,459 of NC_043701.1, read as the reverse complement.
GCAAGTGGGGAGGGACAGAGAGAGAAGGAGACAGAGAATCCTAAGCAGGCTCTCCACTGCCAGCACAGAGCCTGATGCAGGGCTCGAACCCACAAACCGTGAGATTGCGACTTGAGCCAAAGTCGGACACTTAACTGACTGAGCCACCCAGACATCCATGAAACTGGGTGGTTTTTCTTAGAATTAATTTTGCTTCTTACTTTTTGAAAATGTAAGCAAACATGTATGTGGTATCTATATGTGTGACCTTTTTGGTGTGTATGTATAAATGTACCTCTGTACGCATGTTTTTACAACATACCAGTACATGCAGAGGTACAGAGGAGCTAGAGAATCCCCAGTTTGTTGTGAAGAAATGTGGTAAGACTTGAGAGGCAACCAAAACCAAAGTTGAATTGATTTTTTTAAGAAAGGATTTACAGTAAAACCTTGGATTGCGAGCGGAATTCATTCCGGAAACATGCTTACAATTCAAAGTATTTTATATCAAAGTGAATTTCCCCATAAGAAGTAGTGGAAACTCAGGTGATTTGTTCGACGACCCAGAAGTATTCCTATAAAAATTATTACAATACTGTAATAGAAAACAAAACAGTAAAATATGAAGTACAAAATCCAAAGTAAAATGAACAGATGAACCTGCACTTACCTTTGAAAACCTTCGTGGCCAGTGTGGGGGAGGCAGGAGAGAGGAGGGTTGTTGTGTAGGACGGCTCTGACCATCACCCACGGAGCCACTGCTGTCTGTCGGTTCAGTGGGACCTCTTGGGCGTGGGGGCCAGTCGTACGCACTCGCACGCATGTTGACCCCAGGACAGTGTTAGTAAGCTCTTGTCTTAGACTGTATTGAATGTAACTGCCATTCAGGCAGCAGAGGAAAGGGTCTCTGTCTGCAGGCAGCCTGACCTGGAAGGAAGCCAAGCATTTCTAAGTTCACTCTTGTCTGGAAAAGCAAAGGACTGTGCATAGGTGCTTTGAAGTGACAAAAAATACACTAGTGCCAGTTGTGGGCACCTTCCAATGTTCTGAAAAATCACTGGTTTCTGCCAAACACCGCAGCCTGAGTCCTGAGCTCCAAGCGTGGGAGACGATCACCCACAATCCCACAGTGAGAGAGGTGCCCTTGGCTCAGTCGTGATCATGGGACCTTCGGCCTCATGTACTACTCGTATCGCAAGACGTTGTTCATTTATCATGTTAAAATTTATCAGACGTGTTTGCTCGTTTTGTGCAACACTCACAGAACAAGTTCTTCACAACCCAAAGTTTTACTGTATTTGCATGTGTGACAAAGAAATTTTGGGAGAATACCGTCAGTGTCTCCTGCTTGTGGTTTTCCGGCTCTCTTTCCTTGTAAGGGTTCAATCTCAGGCAGGCACACGGTGGCAGAGATGAATACTGCCAGTTTGAGGTGTGTTACTCTACCAGCAAGTGAGCTCAGCAGCAACGTGCGGTTTTTAAGATTTCAGTAAGAAGTCTCGAGGAAGGTGCTCATCGGCCCAACCTGAGATGCATCCTTATCCCCGAGTCAGTCACTGTGACTGGGGGTTGGAGAGCTGTGGTCATGTCTGGATCGCATGCATGCCGTCTGTCCCCGAGAGCTGAGACGGAGGAGGGTCCTTATTTGAACCACATGTTCAAAAGAGAGTGAAGGAGTGTTTCCCAAAATAATGTCTTGTGCTGAAGGTCCCTTTGGTGGCAGGCTTGTGCAGGAGGTTTTATTTAAGAGTGGTGGGACTCGAGGCAGAGCCAGTGAGGTGTGACGGACTTGAAGCGTGCTCTGGGAGGAAGCGGTGAGGGTGCAGCAGACACTGCGGACGGAGAGATGATGACGGCTCGGCGTTCGACCTGAAGGATGTTGGGGGTTGGAAGTAGAGGAGAGGGACAGGTCCAGACTGATCTTCCCAGTCTCTGGCTTGCATCGTTGGGTAGGTCGTGGTGACCTTATCTGAGATCAGAAATACAAGAGGAAGAAGGAGTTTTGCGCTTTGGGACAGAAGATGAGTTCTGGGGAGAGTTTGCGAAGCCTGAGGGACAGCCAACTGCTGCAAGATACTGACGCGAGAGGAGCATCTGGCACTTACCATCTGGGGAGGCTCCAGGGCGGTGCTCTGGGTGGAGACTTAAGGCTGATGGAGGCTTTTTGAGAAAGACTTTGTGTTCTTTGAGCACTAGCTTACACTTTCTCAGTTGTGTTACATGGTCTGGGGCAGCTCTAGCGTGTAGTGTGTATGATGCGTATATAGGGTAGTAACCCCTACTCTGAAAGTGGTATATAGTTAAGAAAGATGAACATGGCATTTAATTAAAATCCTTTCATAGTGTATTTTAATTGAGTCATTCAGATCTGTATTTCCTTTATATGCAGTTTCTGTGCATTTTTAAATTACATTCACTGCCATCAGTAGTACTGAACTCTGTGATTTGACCTTGTGTTTAAATAGAAATATGTAATGGATTTCTTTATTATGGCCAAATAGTTTTGCCTTAGCGATCTGTTTTATAGGTCACATGCTCACAACAAGTTTGTAGTGGGGAAAATGTTGTCGACAGCATTGTACTTTTTGATTTCACACAAGTGTGGCTTGATAAATATTGTATTGGGCTTGATAAATCCTTTGACTTTAAGATCATCCATAGCATTTTATTTACCTGACATCTAACTGAATTCATACAGAGTTTTCAGAGACGGATGAAGTGGTATTGTTTTTCTTAAGAGCTCATCTGTCTGTCATCTCTCTGAATATACTTGCCGAGAAATAACATGAAATAATACATTGCAAGTCAAGACTTTGTACTATACTTTTTTCTAAAGTTAAAAAAATTTTTTAATGTCTTTATTTTGTTTTGAGAGAGAGGCAGAGAGTGAGCAGAGGAGGGGCAGAGAGAGAGGGAGACACAGAATCTGAAGCAGGCCCCAGGCTCTGAGCTGCCAGCACAGAGCCCGACGTGGGGCTTGAACCCACAGACGTGAGATCATGACCTGAGCCAAAGTCGGTCGCTTAACCGACTGAGCCACCCACGCGCCCCTTGCTTATTTATTTATTTATTTATTTTTAACATTTATCTGTTTATTTTGAATGAGAGAGAGAGCTGGTGAGCGAGGTGGGAAGGGGCACAGAGAGAGAGAGGGGGAGAGAGAATCCCTAGCAGGCTCCACATTGTCGGTGCAGAGCCTGATGCAGGGCTCTGTCTCATGGACCTCGTGGATCATGACCTGAGCCAGAAATCAAGAGTCAGACACTTAACCGACTGAGCCACCCAGGTGCTCCTGCATTGTCTTTTTTTTTTTTTTTTAAATAATGCTTTAGTGAGATATAATTTGCTCATTTAAACTGTATAATTCAGTGATTTTTTTAGTATGTTCGCAGTTATGCAGCCATCGTCACCAACACCAGAACCTTTCCTCATCCCAAAAAGAAACCGCATACCCGGCAACAATCACTCCTCATTTTTTCTGGACTCCCAGCTCTAGGCACTGACTGTTCCACTTTCTGTCTCTGTATTTCCCTAATCTGGACTTTTCATGTAGATGGAATTATACGGGATGTGGTCTCTTGTTGACTGGCGTATTGTTTTCAGGGTTCCTCCATGATTCAGCATGTGTCAGGACTTCATCTCTTCTTATGGCCGAATAATATTTCGTTATGTGGACATACCACTTTTTGTTTCTCCATCCATCGGTGGACATTTGGTTGGTTTTCATTTTTTGGCTTTTGTGAAAATTCTGTGTACATTCATGTGCAGGTTTTATGTGGGCTTACTCCTTTCACTTTGGAATATATCTAGGAGTGCGTTGGAATTACCATCTAGTATAATTTCCTTACTGCGTTACAGCATTGTTCCCATCCCCCTTCTTTATGCTATTTTTGTCAAATATATTGCTTCCCTTTCTGTCACAGTTCTAATAATACAATTTTGCTTTTATACAATTGGTTTAAAATCAGTAGAAGAAAAAAGAATATACATTTATATAAAATATGAGATGTCTCTGATGTCACTCCCTCAGGGGCTCAGCCTTGCGCAGTCACCCGGGGATGACCGTGGTCTTCCCAGTGTTCTGTTTAGTCTCTCACTCCGATCTCTTTGATCTCTTTGTTAAGACTGTGTGTGTCTTTTGGTATCACACCCAGCCCTTGGGCTCACTGGCTGATTTTCGGCAGTGCCCCCAGGACCTCCGATGCCTCAGTGAAACTTGGGCCCCTTTGCTGGGGCCGTTGTTGAGGGCAGTCTTTTCCAGTTTGCCCAGACCCCAAGAGGGCGCTTCCTAGCGGTTTCTTCTCCTGTTTCTCTCCGACACAGCATCTGAGCTTGTGGTTCAGCTTATTGCCCTCATGAATTTACTAGCAATCCTCTTACTTGCTCATCCCCCAAATCTCAACTTTTAAGAACGCCCTTAGGCTCGAACTTTCCCATGCGCTGCTCCAAATAGTTATTTCCCTTGAGGGTTGGTGAGGCATTCTCTGTTCTCGTGGCCTGCCTCATGGCTCCACTGCTCTGCTGTGGGGGGTGAGAACAGTCATTTCTCTTTGACACGCCTGTTTCAGAAGCAGGCCGGGGGTCAGGAGCAGGATCCCTGGTCTCCTCTCGGTAAGATCATTGAACGTGGCTGTGATTTGTCGGGAACTTCAAGCCTGTGAACTGCCTCGGCGATGGTTCTCCGTAAGGAGGGGGTCCTGCCGCAGATGAGGTCTGTCCTGCACCTGCTGGGCTGTCATCCTCCAAACGCTTCCTCCCTTGGCAAAGCCTTCGCGTTCAGATGGAGAGTGAGCACCCTCGATCCGGAGAGACTGACGTGGACACACTTTCTTCCCAGTCTCGAAGGGTGGTGTTGTATTTTGCGGGAACCCGTTTCACTGAATCCGGAGCGCACAGTGCTTTCCCTCGTACAGGACTACGGTCCGCTGTGTGATTGATGGCCCGCGGGCCTGTGCTGGGAGGCAGGGGGAGAAGCCAGAAACCTTCTCTGAAAAGTTCTGTGTTCTCCTGACTTGCTTCAGGGCCTCTGTGCAGCCGCTCACTGCGATGTGGGTTTGCTAACATAACAGGTGAAGCTAATTTACTTGTGTTCAAGAAAAGACGCTTTTTGCTCATATGGTTTGTAAAGCATTTAAAGTAAATAAATGCCTCCTAACTTGGAGACTTCGAGCAGCCATATCAGCGCATAAAATCCATTTGAACTCCGTCGGTAACTGTACAATAATCACTTCCGCACCCCAGAAAAGGATTGTTTTTTCACCGAGTTGGTGAGAAGTAAATAAACGTAGATTGCTTTGATATATAAAATAGCAAGGCCACTCTTTTTAGAACCATCCTTAGTGAAGTAGCACATGATTGTAGATTATAAAGGGCCGTGATGAATTTCTCCGGCATGTTTGCTCCCAATCCTGTTTTCAGCACTCAGGTGGATACCAGATTTTCGGAAAATAATATAACCTAAATAAAATAAAATGGGTGTAATTTGTGACCTATCTTTTGTGTAATACGATATGAAACCAGCATTTATGAATCCGTATCATATAAACATGGGATCTTAGCTGGAATTCTGTTGAAATCATATTATCGAAAATACCATTATCTAATCATATTTATGAAGGGCCACTGGTTCCTTAGAATAATTAAAATCATCCTTAGCTTTTCTGAACTGTTTGAAAAACGGACTGCACCCTTCACCCCAGTGGTTTCTTCACATTTCTGAGGCACTGACTATATTTTAAATTTTATTACGGGCTTTTCAAACAGGAAGGAAAATTGAAAGAGTGGCATTCTGACCCCCTGTAAACTCATCACCTGGTGTCAGCAACAGTTATTTCTTCCCTGTTTGCTTCATCTTCGGTGTGTGAGAGAGTCATTTTAACTTCCATCGTGTTCCGTGACATTGTATTCCTAGGTTTCTTAGCGTGCATCTCTGAAAAATAAGACACATTATTCAAAACCTAGCCTCATTATCACACATGAGAAAACTAACAATGATTTCGTTACAAATGCCATCTAATATCTAGTCTTGTATTCATTTACATTTTCCCGTTTTTTAACGTGAGCATCCAAGCTAGGTTTTATTATTTTATTTTTTATTCTAGAACAGCTATCTCTTAAATAGTTTTGGTACTATTGCTGTTTTTTTTGCCCCACTTTTTGAAACCTTGAAGTCTATAAACAAAGTTTGAAAGATTACAGTGACCACCCACATCCTAGGCACCAGGGCCCATGGTTGTTAATGACTTTGTCAGATCTGCTTTCTCTGTCATCTTCTCCTTTTCCACCTGCACTGTGTGTGCAGAGCTGTGGATGTGACAGCACTTCACCTGGAAATACTAAGCTTGCTCCTTCTAAGAATGTATATCCTCCTATGTAACCGTAATATTTATCATTCCTAAATCATCACAATCTATGTTTAAATGTCCCCAGTCATACCAAAAATACCTTTTATAGCTTCTTTTTTTAATGCAAGATCCGGTCAAGCTTCATGCATTTCATGAACGTCTACACTGTATTTATAAAGTGGCTGTCATTTCCTAGTCTTTTTTGATTTTTGTCTTTCTTATGACTGACATTTTAAAGAGCTTAGGCCAATTGTCTGTAGAATGCCCTGTATTCAGGACCTGAGTGTTTTCTAGTGACTGGATTCAGCTTAAATGTTTCTAGGTGTAGGTGATGTGTACTTGAAAAAAAACCTGTTTATTGGAGAATGATGGGGAAAAACCCACACAAGTGTTCAGATAGATGTGTTTTCGTGCATTGAGCTTATTTGTGTAACGATTCTCAGATCAAGACACTGACTACTCCTTCCGAAGTCCCCTGTGTCCTTTTGCTGTCACTACCCACACTCTTGCAAGACTGCCGAGTCGTTTGGCCCATTTCGTGCTTTACGTGAGCGGGGTCCTCATGAGTATCCTTGGCTCGGGGTTCCTTTCGCTCAGGATGTGCGATTCATCCGTGTTGCCGTGTGTTGTGGGATGTGCAGGCTCGTTGGCTGGGGCTCTCCCGGTGTGGACGCCGTAGTTGACCGTTTCTGCTGTTGATGGGGGTTTGAGTAGTGCCCCGGTCGGGGCTACTGTGAACAGCGCTGCGGGTGGGCATCCGGGTACATGTCTCCTCGTCAACAGCGCATGCTTCTGTCGGGACACCCGGAACGGAGCTGCCGTGTCCGGGCTCTGCAGACGCTCACCTCTAGATCGTGCCAGCTTTCTCTCGAGGTCGTGCCGCGGGTTTCGCTCTGCTGCATTACTCCCGGTGGCACGCGATGTCAGGGTGTCCCTTGTTTGAGATGCTAGGTCTGCCCGCTTGGTTGGATGAAAGCTGTCAGATCGCTTTACCGCCGAGTGCTGTTTTCACCGTGGTGATCTAATCAGATCTTTCCATTACAACACACCTCATACCCTAGAGTAATCTGTGGGATGGTCTTTTCCAGATACTTTGAATAACCTCTTCCCCAGTAACATGTCAGCTGGTCCTTTTAATGCCCTTTGCTAGCCCTTGCCTGAATCAGTTATGGGAAGGTGGGACAGGCTGCAGAATGGAGCCTTATCACATTGTGTTACTTTCTTCCCCATTTATGACCTGAAACAGCGTAGTTACTGTAGAGAGGAACATGAACTCTCCATTCACCGCACCCACCGTCTGTTTTCCTTTTGACATCACTGTGGGCTCGTGGATTTAGAAACTTTTTGGAATATTATCCTTTCCTGTCATTTTTTAATGCTTACGTTGTCCCGAACTGGGCCACTAGGATTCCCCTTAAGCAAGCTCCTACGGCCTTCTGCTACAATCCCACTGGCCAAGAGTTTCCTTGCTTTCTGGCACCACAAGGTGTTCCAGACCTGGGTTGAGTTTTTTCCTTCCACATTTGGAATCTGCCTTTTTTCCAGGGAGCTCCAGTCCCTTTTGGTGGAGGATCGTGCTTTTGTTCCTCAGTCAGGACTCCAGTAATGCTCATCCTACAGCGGCGCATGACAGGCCCAGACCGGTTGTCCTATGGAATGCCCCACATTCTGTACTTACCTGAATCTTTCTTCCTGGTTATTTGCTGTGGCCCCATTTTCCTGTAGACTGGAAACTAAGTCTAAATCTTGATTAGGTTCAGGTTAAACAATTTTGGCATCTGTACTTCGTTAGGTGATTTCGCATACGTCATATTATGTCCGAAGATACATAATGATGGGTTGTCTCGGAGTCGATGATGCTACTTTTGAACACTGCGTTGAGGTGGTGACCTCCAGACCTCTGTTGTAGATTAATTAGCAAGTAATCTGTGGAGAGGTATTTCAGCACAGATGAATACTTTTTCCTCAACGGCCTCTCCTGTCGTGGCGTTAATGTCCTTCGATGATGATCTTTGGATCAGTCATTTCACTGTTCTTTGTAGAATAGGGATTTTCTTTTTTTGGTAGAACAGCTTTCCTTTTTTTTGTTAATATGTATATTCATAGCCATTCCTTGTTAAAAAGGCTGGAGGAGATTTTCCTAATCAACTGAGGATAACCTGTAGTTTCTCCTGAGAAGGCAAGGCAAATGCTGAATGCTTTCACCTGTTACAAATTTTGGAGAAAGGAACTGGTGACAAATTAGTTTCTCTCCCTTTATTTGTTTTCACTGCGGAACTCCTGGATGTTTTTTTATTCAGTACTGTATAATCACAGTCGTTATTCTTTTTGACGCTGAACCTGCCCGCGTTTGCTCACGGCACATTCCATCGGAATGTCCCCTCTGTCCTTGTGGGATCGAGAGCCCTCCTGCTTTCTGGAACAGAAAGCCACCCCTGTCTCCTCTCACACGCTGCCCAGCCCGGTCTTGGAAACTGCCAGCCATTCTTCCAAGAAGCCGTGGTTCCTTTTAATGGAGATTGAATTTAGAGACCCGGAGGAGTTGGGTAGCAATGAGTTTATGTTGATAGTTCCAATTCAGATTTAACATGTGGTGTTGTCTTAACTTTTCTGATGTTACATTTGTTTCTCTTTTTAGTGTTTCTTGATTGCATTAGCATATTTCTGAACGTGCTTTGTATCATGATATACATGAAACAGATTCAACATCACGGTATCAGTAACTGTACTAATGACAGCTGATAAGTGAGGCTTACGATTCTTTCATGATTCCTTTTTGAACATCAGATGTTCATCAGAACACCGTGTTCAGAAATCACATGGAGCAATTTTATTCTCTTATGTGGTTATGTTACCAGATGGACTTATGTTTGTTTATTTCAGTTTGTTTTGAATTTGAGAGTTTACTTCTTAATTTTAGTTTTTTAATAGGTGATACATTTATGTGATTCCAGAGTCAACCAGAGAGATGCACTTAGAGGGGTCTGGTTTCCACATCCCCTCCAGCCTGTTCCCTGCCCTGCGGTAATAACCCTCTTGATTAGTGTCTGTTCTGCCCTTCTGGGGTTTTGTTGGTTTTACAAAAATGAACAAATACATATGCGTAACCTTATTTTTCCTCCTTCCTTTCACTAAGAGAAACATCCTGTGTACACTTCTTGGCACCTTTCCTTTTTCCCTAAAATCATATCCACGGTCACGGCCCTAGCATATCATAGAGAACCCTAATTCTTTGTTATTTCAGTCACGTGCTGTTTCTTGAACGAACGTACTGTAGCAAGGAGCCTCTTGCTAATGGACGTCCTTTGGGTTATTTCTAACCTTGTAGTGCTACAGGTAGTAAACTTTTGTCATTATGGGTATGTGTAAAGGAATACTTTGATGGTTGATTTCCCATGACGCATCAACGGGCAGACGTTCGTATAATATTGCTAGATCTTGCCAGATTCCCTTTCCAGATGCACCCGTTTGCCCTCCAGTTGGTGGGACTGCCTTCCTCCACAGCATTTCCTGCAGAGCGTGGTAGCAGACTTTGGTTTTTTGACAACGGATGAGAAACCTATCCCTGATTAATTTTTAAATTATTAGGAAGATGTTAGGGGAGGTGTCTTACTTTGGTTAACTTCTGTGCTCGTAAGCTGAAATGTTTAGAGAGAGTCATGTTTTGTGTTTCTGCTCAATACAGCGTTTTGAAACCGGTGACAGACTGAGGCTGACGGGCAGCAGGAAAACGAAAGGGGTGAGCCGTCGAGGGGGGTGACCGAAATGTTGGCCCCATGGTCGTCCTGAAGTAGTAGGAATGTTCTTAACAATGTAAGCTATACAGTGGAAAAATTGTCTTGCTAACGAACAGCATCTTGAATGACTCGTAACATTTTTCTCATGAATCTGCTCTGTTAGATGTAGTGACTGAATCCAGCTTATTGCCTTAATGAAACATTTGTTTAAGCACCTCGTCTAACTGGCCCATAAGAGGTGTTCCATTTGCACTAAACAGGAAGGCTTATAAACTGTGCCCTTTCCCCCTCATGGTGGAATAAATGCGTGATTTTGTGCGTGTGTGTGTGCACGTGCATAATTTCATAGTTGCATTTTCACAATTAAGGGGATTTTTACATTTTTATTTTAAGAGAAATAGGTATTCCTATCCCTCCCTCTTTTTGGTGAGGTTGAGTCTGTTACCTGAGGTGTGGCTAGGGAGGATAGATAGTAAAGCTGGCTCGAGGGATTCGGGGTGGCCGGTCCCATGTTGGCGCACACCGGTGCCCGGCACAGAGGGCCTCCTGGTGGCATCATTACCATGCACCCCTCTTCATGGCCTCCAGTCCCTGGGGCACTGCCGCCCTTGCCCGTGATTCCCCTGACTTTATTCTTCCTGGATATCAACTAGAATCTACCTGAACTGTTTCGTTCCTGCCTTCATTGTTTGCAAGGGGACAGCTACCTGCTTTTAATAAGTTCCTATTAAAAGATCTGTATTACAGACTTACTTCTTTTTGTGAGTACGCCAGTGTCTCTCTGATTAAACAAAGTAAGGTTCTCAGGCTCCATGGTCACCCCTGTTCCCCATCTTCCTTCTTCCTTCTGTGTCCCACTTACAAATTAGTAACAGGAGAGCACAGTGGAAGACACCCAGCTTCTCCCCTGCTGGGTGTCTTTGTCGGCGCCTAGAACCACCCCTTTGGCATAGATGACACGGCACGTGATCTTCACTTCTGTTCACATTGTTGATGTCTGAATCCATGGGGGAAACTAACGGATGGGTTCTGTTAGGCTGCAGGTACTCGACTAACAACGAGAGATTTTTTTTCTGTTGGGTTGTAGACAACATGACATTCACAGTGTTACAATTTATTGTTTTTTAAGGAAAACAATTTATTGTTAAATTTATTTATTTAAAAAAGTTTATCTCTTTATTTTGAGAGAAAGCGGGCACAGTTGCACACAAGCAGGGGAGGGGCAGAGAGAGAGGGAGAGAGAATCCCAAGCAGTGCAGAGCCTGGTTGTGGGGCTCGATCTCACGAATCATGAGATCATGACCTGAGCAGAAACTGAGTTGGACGCTTAACCAGTTGAGTCACCCAGGCACTCCTTAAGGGCGTCTTTAAATGGCTTTAAAAGAGATTAATAAGCTTTTTGTTTTGATTTTGGAGTTTTAGGTTAAAAGGCCTTTTTTTTTTTTGGAAAGAAGTTCACATACTTGTAAGACCTATCCACTAGGATTAGTAAGTAAATCTGAATAATATATTTTTAATTTTTAAAAAACCTCATGGTAGGGGAGCCTGGGCAGCTTAGTCGGTTAAGCAACCGACTCTAGTTTTTGCCCAGGTCATGATCTCGCGTTTCGTGGGATCGAGCCCTGCATCAGGTTCTGTGCTGGCAGCCTGGAGCCTGCTCAGGAATCTGTCTCCCTCTCTCTTTCTCTTCCCCACTCTCTCTCTGTCTCAAAATAAAAAAGTTAAGTTAAAGAGAATAAGAAGCTGTACCACTGGAAGTTTCAAGCGTCGTAGGCTAACGATAGTCTAGTGGCCCCACTGTGCCCGTCTTTGAGCTTCAGTGGTGTCAACGCAGCCGTACGTCCCCCTTGTCACGTTTTGTCTGTTAGGTTTTCCAGAAACAGGCCCCTGGAACTATGTCCTTTTATAATTGTTTTGTTTGCTGATTCCATCAGATCTTGTATTCATTCAAAACTTAGAGTGACTGAGGTTAGTTCAGACTGCTGTGCTTTCTCAGGAAGCAGTTTTCTAAATTAGTTCAGAAAACTTCCTAGGAGAGCCTTTGATGTAAGGAGTCCTCCTCTTCTGAAGAATACTTGTTTTGGAGCCAGTTGTCTTACTGGCCCCAAAGTAAGGTTCTCAGGCTCCATGGTCACCCATGGGAACAGGATTTGACAGAATGGTGAAGAAGAGAGGAGAAAGTTCCTCTGAGTCCTTATGGCCGGAAGTGGTGGCTCCTGGGCGGTGCTCACTCCCGACACTAGGTGGTGCTCTCGCTCTAGAACAGACTCGCGTCTCCACCACAGCTCCGCTCTGCCCCTGAGCCGGGTGTGTGAGCTGTGTGTCCACAGCCTGGGAGGTCTGGATAAACGCTTCTCTTCTGCTCTCTGTTAGAGGCAGTTCGCATTGAGGCATTGAATATGATCGTCGTAAATGAGCCTCTGCTTCTTAAAGATTTAAATATTTTCAGGGACTTAACCTAAGGAAGCTTATGTTCTTCAGCTTCCATGTTTTCTTAATAGTCTTACTCTACATATATGAAAAAGAATAACATTTACAAAGGGATTCGTTGAATTAGACTGACATCTTTTCTTCAGCTATGTGGAAAAGTCAGGTAGTTGTGTATAGGCATGTACTGTTTTATAAACCTCTAACTCTGTTATGTAACTAACATCTTGTGTGATGATGGCAAGCTCTCAGCATTTTGAAGTATTTTTTATTTATTTCAAGGCTAGGGATAACTCACTTGAGTAAAGCAGAGGGCTTTGACAATTATTTGTACACGTCAGTCAAGAAAAGCCTCTTTTCCCGAGCAGCCCCTGAGGCCAAGGAGGTCTGTGCTGTAGTATGTCCTAAGGTGCGCTGCGGGACAGCGGTCACTGACAGTAGTTACTAGAGCTTTCTAAAAAGAACTTCTTTAAATGTTTATTTTTGAGAGAGAGCATGCAGGAGAGAGGGGCAGAGAGAGAGAGAGGGAGACATAGAATCTGAAGCAGGCTCCAGGCTCCGAGCTGTCAACACAGAGCCTGACGCGGGGCTCGAACCATGAATGTGAGATCACGACCTGAGCTGCAGTCCGACACTTAACTGACTGAGCCACCCAGGCGCTCCGGTTACTGAAGCCTTTGACTCACTTACCTAAATACATAAGAGCAGAGGCATGATTGTATCTCCAGCATAATGATGATTCGGGGAGAGATGCAGAGAGGTGGACTTACAGCCATCAGGACGTTTTCCCTTAAAGTTTCCTTTGTCAACAGTTTCTAAAACTTGTCTCAGATCCTAAGATCATATCTACCATATCAGGGATGAAAGGACCCTAGCGATTGTGTAAATTTCTTAGCTAGCGAGTTAAAGTAGGTTGTCCACGATAGCGTGATGATTAGTGGCAGAGCGATGTCTGTAAATTTCCGTGTTACTTACACTAGGCCGCGGTGCTCAAGTGCAGAAAAGCGAAAGCGGGCCTAAATAATGAATCCAGCGTAACTGACATCAATGAATGAAATCTTCAACATTAGCAAAGTCTCCAGTAATTGGAACATTAGGTTTTATGCCCTTGTTTAAAGGGACCGTTTTCCCCGAGTGTGTGGTGTCCCCTGTGCTCTCACCCCCTGCGCAGGACCGGTCGGCTCCTGCCTCGGGAGCGCTCTGTTCCCTCTGGCTTCTGCCGGGACACCTGCCCTCAGGTGACTGCTGTTTTCTCCAAGTTTCCCTGTTTAAATCTTTTTTCCTTTTCTGTCGGTTCTTAACTGTAGTAGCTTGTCTGGTTTCAGCATTCTTTTCCTCTCGAATATGTGGCTTCTTAGTGTTTTCCTAAAATACGTCTTGAGCACTTAGCTGTGCGCCACGTGCCCGTCGTGAGGCGCTCCGCACTGCCGGCAGGTGAGTGAGCCTCCCTCCTCGGGGAGGAGCTGGCCACGAGTGGCCACGTGAACAGAACGCATCGGAAATCAGTCCGTTGTGTAGTAGGTGAGCAGGGGAGAAGGGCCGGGGAGAGGTAGAGCAGGTGGAAAGGAGGGAGGGGAGGTATCCGTTACTGGCTCGGACACCGGATTGGCAGCTGCACTGTTTGTAAGGCAGTTGTGAAGAGGGAAAGGGAAGAGGCGCTTCAGGGATTCTCTGTGGGTCGTGGACGTAAGCGTGCTGTTCGGCATCCTCAGTTTGATCTTTATTGCTCTCTGCTGGGGGTTTTGTCTTCGGATTTAGGATCTGAAAATCTGGAGTGGCTTGTTAATTGCCTGTGATGTCGGTACGCAGCTCTCCTGGTTAGCGTATGCGTGCTTACAGTGTTTTCTGGAAGTCGAGGGAGGCCACAGTGAAATGGAATGTTCCGTGTCAGACAGAGTGTTTGGCCTCAAATGGACGTTGATTCCTGATTTCCCTGACACTGCGTTCCTGCACTCAGTCCTAACCGTGTCCGTGTGGCTTCGGGCAAGTTTTCTGATCCCTCTGCTTTCTTCATGTCAGGTTCTTGTTTGCAAACATGGGGGAAAGTAGCGCAGTGGGCTTGTCTTGGGGGCTAAGTAAAGGTGACGGTCTTGGTCGTATCGTCACTGACTACACTCCAGTTGCTAGCAGGCAGATGTTAAAGAGCTAGGACTCATCAGACACTGAGGTCAGGGGCCACCACGAAGGTGCTGTTCGCCATCCCAGCAACGTTTGCAAATGAAAGCCTATTTTTCCTCGTTTTGTTTTTTCCATTGTGATTCAAATATTTGTTCAAATTAAAAGATCGCAGATGCTTGAAATTTTAATATTAAATTAGAATTCATTATTTTAAAGGAAAAGGTAAAATTCAAATTCATTTTGGCTCATCAGTATGTAACTTTAGTCTTTAAAATCCTGTTATACCACATAAAACTTATAAAAGATATTACTTGGTGAAGATTTATAGATATTTCTTTAAAAAATTTTTTAATGTTTATTTTTGAGAGAGAGAGAGAGAGAGAGACAAGGTATGAATGGGGGAGGGACAGAGAAAGAGAGGGACACACAGAATCTGAAGCAGGCTCCAGGCTCTGAACTGTCAGCACAGAGCCCGACGCGGGGCTTGAACTCACGAACCTTGAGATCATGACCTGAGCCAAAGTTGGATGCCTAACTGACTGAGCCACCCGGGCGCCCCTATACATATATTTCTTAATTGCTTTACTTACAGTGAGGAAAAAAAGGAGCTATGAATGTTTCTAGGTTTTGGTTTTTGGTTTTTTTACTCTTGTGATGGAGCTTCTTGCCTATTTGTAGAGTATATCTCTCCTTTTGGAAAATTAGCTCATTAGTCTGTCCTAATCTGTAGCATCCTTTGTGCTGTTACGCCTGCTTCTAAAAATCTGGTGGCGGAACCAGAAGATACCCACAGTGCTCAGCCGAGTGCCCGGCGCAGAGTAGGTGCCCAATGAGCATGCGCCGCGGGAACGGGCACCTGTGCCGCCTGTTTGTCAGGGACCCGGGAGAGAGCCCACGTGGTGCCACATGGAAAACTACTCAGAAAGGAACTCAGTGACGTGAAGCAGGAGAATTCAGATGATGTCAAAAGCTCATGACAGTTGTCCTTCTGTAATAAGTAAAAGCTGTTTTGAATTTCCTGGAAGAGAGTGCTGAGAAATTCACCCATGGTGGGTTAAGCACGTGTTAGTGAGGGTAAAGCTCAGCTGATAGGAATGATCTGGTCGTGAGCACAATTTGTCTTTACCTCTTGTATGTTAGCTCTGCTTTTTCCATTACATCCGCGGAACCTCAAGTTTTATGACCCCCTGGTAATGACTTAACAAGTGAACAATACTGCCTATTGATAAGTAGTCTAAACGAGGGTTGTATTTTTGCTATGGTTATTCATTTGATGTGCCAAATAATTTTAGGCAACCGCTTGCCTGATTAAAAAGTAGTTGATTTTATTTTAGTCAGTAGTTAGTTGTAAAAGTAAAATGTATGGTTTCTATACCTGATTATTTGTCCAGAGCATAATTCTGCCTTGAAGGGAAATGGGGGAGGTTTTCATATAGGTCTGTAAATATTGGTATGTGTGTATATATCCGTATATTTGTGTATATATGTTTTTATGACAGTCATTCTAGAAATTGGTCAAAATGTTATACTTAGCATGGCTCCATGTTCCTTTGGAGGAAGTGTGGAAAACTGTAATTTTTTTCTTCAACCAGTCATATAAACATTTAATTCTTAGCATGTTCCGGTCATGTGATAGGTTCTAGGGATGCAGAGGTGACTAAGACATGGTCGTTAGCTCATTTTAGCTCAAATAAAATGAATCTTAAAAAACTTTTAAAAACATCTTTTCATAGGTTTGTATTAATGGTAAAAGTTAGGATACTAATAATATTAAAAATTACTGGAAACATAGGTACCTGGTGTGATGTGGAGGTATTTGATCTCACATGAAATAAGTTGATTTGGTAAGTGTGCACGTAGTACATACCCTATAACCATTATTAATATGTTTGTTAGTAAAGTTGAGTATTAGCTGTTAATAGTATTTAAATAATACTTATAAATAAAAATAAATACTTAAATGATTAATTTGTGATAGTATATTCTGTTTCTTAGTATTTTGACCAGAGGGCTTATATTTCCTCATTTTAAAGTTTTATTGTTTTTATTTATTTAAAAATGTTTAAATCTTTATTTATTTTTGAGTGACAGAAAGACAGAACACGAGCATGGGAGGGGCAGAGAGAGAGAGAGAGAGAGAGAGAGAGGGAGGGAGAGAGGAAGACATAGAATTCAAAGCAGGCTCCAGGCTCTGAGCGGTCAGCACAGAGACTGATGTGGGGCTCGAACCCATGAACTGTGAGAACATGCCCTGAGCCAAAGTCAGATGTTTATTAACTGGCTAAACTACCCAGGTGCCCCTACTTTTATTTATTTTTTAGAGTGAGAGAGAGAGAGAGAGCATGTATGCTTGCACGGGGGAGGGGCACAGAGACAGAGGGAGAGAGAGAATCCTAAGCAGGTTCAGTGCTGTCAGCACAGAGCCCGACATGGGACTTGATCCCAAAAACCTTGAGATCATGACCTGAGTTGATACCAAGAGCAGGACATTTAACCAACTGAGCCACCTAGGCGCCCCTGAGCAGAGGGCTTTTAAAAGTAAATTTTGTGGAGCGCCTGGGTGGCTCAGTTGGTTAAGCGTCCGACTTTAGCTCGGGTCATGATCTCACGTTCGTGGGTTCCAGCCTCGCATCAGGCTCTGTGCTGACAGCTCAGAGCCTGGAGCCTGCTTCCGATTCTGTGTCTCCCACTCTTTGCCTCTCCTCGCTCATGCTCTGTCTTTCTGTCTCAAAAATAAATAAAACATTTTAAAAAAAAAGTAAATTTTGTTTTGATTGTTGTTTCCTGCTCATTTTTATTTCTAGGTTTTGTATTTTCTGCTTATCCCTAATTCTTGTTCAGACTTTTAGAAGACACTCAGTTTTTAAGGTCAATTTGAATTCTTTTACCCAACTTAGTGTCATTTAAAACGACACCTGGTTTTGTCCCCAGTCTCTTGAGTAGTTATTGCTCCAAAATACTTACCGGAGGGGCTTGGTAGGTGAAGCGTCCAGCTCTCGATTTTGGTTCAGGACGTGACCCCAGGGTCCTGGGATTGAGCCCCACATTGGGCTCTGTGCTGGGCAGGGAGCCTCCTTGGGATTCTCTCTCTCTTCCTCTGCCCCTCCCCTGCTTGCACTCTCTCTGTCTCTCAAGATAAATAAACTTAAAAAAAATATTACCGGAGGTTTCCCCGCAGGGAAGTAAAGGTGCTCCTGGAGGACACTGCCCTCCCGAGAAGATGGGCCAAGAAGGGCTCAGGGGCTCTGCAGTGACAGCGGCTCGCCTTGGCCAGATGTGATCTGCTTCCACAGAGTGGCCAGGGGGGAAAGGAAAGGCCCTGAGTGTTCATTTATTCGTTTATGAATTAAGTCATGAACGGGTGAATGCGTGGCAGCATTTCAGCAGCAAATATTGAGTTCCCACTTTGTGCCAGGCATTCTTTTAGACTCTCGAATCTTGTTCACATAGTGAAGAAGACAGAAAATGTCTTACCTCAGATTATATGCTAGTGAGAAAGATGAAAAGTATGTAGCATAGCATCAGGGTAATATGTGTTAACAGTTCATAGAGAAGGGGGGAGGGATAGAGTTGGTGACGGTGAGAGTCTCCGAAGGCCGTTGGGAAGGGGCTCTGAGGAGAGGGGCTCCTGGGCAGACCTGGACAAAGAGCTTTTGGCAGGAGGTTTGCTTCAGTCCACGGGAGAGGCGTGACATGCTTACATGAGGGCCGGGCCACGGGTGAGGCTGGAGCAGAGCCTGGGACACCTTCCTCATTTACGTTACTTGTGAACCTATTTTCTTTCCTTTTTTTTTTTTTTTTTTTTTTTTTTTAATTTTTAACATTCCTTTTCTTTTTTTCCCCCCTGGAGTTTATTTATTTTGAGAAAGACAGAGACAGCGTTAAGTGGGCGGGCAGAGAGAGAGGGACAGACAGACTCCCGAGCAGGCTCCGCCCTGTCAGTGCAGAGCCTAACGTGGGGCTCGAACTCCTGTATCTTGAGATCATGACCTGAGCTGAGACCAAGAGTTGTAGATGTTTAACTGACTGAGCTACCCAGGCGCCCCTTCCTCTTCTTCTTTGTCTTTTTTTTTTTTGAGAGAGAAAGTGAGCACAAGTGGGGGAGGGGCAGAGAGAGGGAGACAGAGAATCCCAAGCAGGTTGCATGCTGTCAGCACGGAGCCCGACCTGGGACTCAATCTTGTGATTTTGATATCAGGACCTGAAAACAAATCAATAGTTGGACCTTTTTTTTTAATTTTTATTTTTAATTTTTTTAACTTTTTTTTTTTTTTAAAAGACAGAGCATGAGCAGGGGAGGGGCAAAGAGAGAGGGAGACACAGAATCTGAAGCAGGCTCCAGGCTCTGAGCTGTCAGCACAGAGCCCGACACGAGGCTCGAACCCACGGGCTGCGAGATCATGACCTGAGCCGAAGTTGGAACCTTAACCGACTGAGCCACGCTCATGCCCCATGAATGTATTTTTAAAATCTTCCCTTTTTGCCATTTGTTGGCTGAATTTGTCATTGTCATAAACATTATGCATTTTGTTGTAGACTTAATTGCTTTCCTTCCTTGCTACCTGAATGCCTATTTATCACTGTATGTTTGTTTAATATTATTTTAGAACACTGAGATTTGGTAACTCTGGGTTTTATTGCCTTCATGTTAAGTTCTAAGTCATGGTGGTGTCCAGTCCTTGGTTTAATGGAGGGAACCATGGATTGGAAAGGCTTGTAGATTCTAACCCTAGTTTTGCTAACATGTTGTGGACCTCAGTTCATCTGGATGTAAGCTGGTGGAGCTGGACTGGACTTTTAATAAGTTCAAAAGTATATTATTTGTGGTAATAGATACAAAATCACTGTTTATAAGATCTGTAACTGTTATTGTGGTGAATACATGCCATGAGTTAGGTGGTAATGAATGACTTGGTTATACCCCAAATTTCTGTTGTTCTTAGGAACTGGAGAGCGTGGTTAGTAGTGAAAGAATACGTATTGAAGTAGCCCACTACTTAGGACATGCATTAGCAAACTGGACTCAACACAGAGCAAATCTAATAATAGCTTTGTGTATCTGTGTTATGGGCTTTTGTGATTCTGGGCAGATCTTAGAATCTTTCAAGAGACATTTTATTATAGTTCCTCCCTTGGTGTTGGCTTGAGCATTAGCCGTTCACCAGTCTAAAGTGCTGAATCTTGCGCCTTAAGGGATAATTTTGGGGAGGAACCATAACTCTTAAAAGAGGGGGGAAAGGGGACAGTAATTCATTGATAAAGTTTGTATGAGATTTTTCTGATACTGTGAACAGCCACACTGAGTATTTCATTGAGCACTTTTACTAAGTACAGTTTGGGGAAAATGAGTCCGAGCTGGCAGTGTTTTGCAAAATGAGTTTTGTACAATATTAGTTCTGTAAAATGTTAATAAATGTTACATGAAATTAAAAACAAACCAAAAACAAGCAAAATTTTCTGGTCATGCAACTTCGGAAAGCACTAGATTAAACGAAGTTGAAGAGTTGTTGTTGTTCTGATTTTTTTGAAGTGTGATGGTAAAGGCGTCGTGTAACATAGAGGCGTACGAGCTGCAGATTTGATGCTCGTTTATCACAGTGTGGTCCCCGCCATGGTGTTAGCTTCTTTACCGTATCACAGAGGGACCATTTCTTTTCTGTAATGAAAACACCTAAGATCTGCTTTCTGAGTGACTTGGGAGTACACCGTGCAGTGCGACTACCTGTGGTCACAGTGCTGCGCCTTCAGTCCCCGGAACGGATTCATCATTTTGAGTGTCCAGGATTCTCAAAGCCTTTTGTTGGTCGGTATGTGTTACCGTTCTCAAAGATGAGGGAGGGACGGTGAGCCAGCAGCAGCAGGCAGCATCCCCAAACCTGTCTGGCCGTGGGGTTTGTTAGCGGGCGCCTCAGAAACTCGGTGTGCCCCAGAATACCAGTCGGTGAAACTGGTTAGGCTGAAAGCATCTTGCAGAGAGAAAGCTAAAGGCCAAATAACATTTAAAAAAAAATTTTTTTTTTGAGAGACAGAGAGAACCAAGCAAGGGAGGGTCAAAGAGAGAGAGGGAGAGAGAGGGAGAGACACAGAATCCAAAGCAGGCTCCAGGCTCTGAGCTGTCAGCACAGAGCCTGACACCGGGCTCGAACCCATGGGCTGCGAGATCATGACCTGAACCGAAGCCGGACGCTTAACCGATTGAGCCACGCAGGTGCCCCTAAAGCCCAAATAATTGAAGTTACTCAAGGAGATCAGCCCAGCGAGATTCCAGACCAGCTCTTCAATCATTGTCGTTCTTCCCATCAGCAAAGAAGGTCACTTAGTGGCTCAGAAGACATAGGTTTAAATATGTTAGGATGTAAATGTGATTTTCCTTGTCATCTTTTAAGATTTCTTGAAGCTCAGCGACTAGTCCCAAAGGTCTCAGTTCTAATGAAAAAAGGCAGTGCAAACAGTTAATCCTTTCAGCCTCCCCCCCCCACCCCTCCCTTGCTAACAGGTGGAAGAGAGAATGGCTGTAGAAATGAATTTCAGGGTTCCCCGAATCAGTTCTTTTTAGTCCCCATTAAAATTAGGGTAAACAGGTTTTTGGTTCTCAAACTGTGTTGTGACTCCCTGCTAAGTACAGATTTAATTTTTATTCCCTGGATGAGCTTTTAAAGGGGTGTTAGCTGTGTAGGCTGCTTTTGAAGGTATTGTTTTTGACAGTGAAATGAAATAACGAACCTTTGGCTTTTTTTGTGGAATCTAATTAATTTATAAGAATTAACAGATTTACAAGAAACACATTCTAAACATCAAACGTAGTTTTTGCCCTGCCTTAAAACAGTCCACTTACAGTAGTACAAATGTGTTACCAGCAGTTGTGGGGGAATGGGAAGGGAGTCTAACGCATTATTTACTGAATGTATTAACTGAACATAGACTCTTAACTAAAACTTCCACATTCCTAATAGAGAAACTTAGTATTTTACACTGAGGTTTGATTTAGATTTTAAATAAAGATTTTATTAGTTTATAATTATTAGTTTATAGAGGAGAAGTTAGGCTTCTCCTCTGACAATTTGTAAGGTAGTAAGTAGCATGTGTGAGGGTGACAGGCCAAGGAACCAGGACCAACGGAAGTTATTTTAATAATTCAAGGACATTCTGAGTAATCTGTGTGAGTAGTTAAAAGAAAGACTTGAATTCCACTTTGACAAATAGGTATAACTCACTGAGGTTCTTCGGTTTAGAAAAAAAATGTGGCTTATCTTGTAAAGATTGCTGTTTAGTATTCCTTTTTTGTTAAAATATAGGAATTTAACATGGTTCCTGATTAAACAGAAAAGACATTTCAGGGATGTAGTAGTTTAAATTACTTACGTGTTGCGTGTTCTATATTATGAAGATGAATAGATGATTCTAGTTTAATAGGGATATTTTCACAAAACAAGTCGAGGACATTCTTCCTTTTTGTTGCCTACGCTTCCCCCCCCTCCCCCAGCATAACTGGAGGGTTAATAGCAACTCTTGGGAAAGGAAAGAACTTGCTAATCATAACTACGGTTTTGTGTGCTTGGAAAACTGCTGAGAAGACTTTGGTACTCATGACATGCTTCTCTGGAGCGGATGACATGTTACCACGTGGCCGCCGATGCGGTCGGAAGTGGTAAGGGAGGAAGAATGCTTAGAAGAGACGCAAGGTCAGGCGGGAGCTGGGGAACGTGAGGCCTCTCCGGTCTAGGTCTATCCGCTCCCCCTTTTCAGAGGGCTGGTCTGATGTCCTGATGCAAGGCTGATAAATACAGAACATGATCCTTATTTTTAAGAAAATTCAAGAGTAGACAGAATAATTGACAATTAAACTTTTTGTGAATTTTAGCAAGTGAGTCCCAAGTAATAATGTTACTAATCCTGTTATGGAAAACCTTACCTGTTTGTGTTTGAAAAGCCAAATATCAGGCAGATTGTTCTATTTTCAGCAATATTGAGTCAACATTTCTTAGAAGTTGTCTTTAAAATAGATACGTAGGAAGGTAAAGACTATGGCTATATTTACCTTCAACTGTTTCTAGAATGAGGAAGTACATTCCTGTCTGTAAAATCAGTAAGATTTTATAACCATATTAAATTATTTTTCTCAATATTTTGCTTAAATATCTAAAATAGGATCTTTCCCTTAAACTTACTAGCTAAGTGTGCCTGTAACATAATATTTTTTAAATAGCCGCATGAGTATAACTGGGTTAGGAAAGTGATATTAGTGTGGACTGTTGACTGTGGCCATGAACTTCGTTGTTGTTGTAACGGTAACAGCCTTTTTCACACTGACCAGGCGCTGCTGGTACTTGCTAGAAGGCCTCTATTTTTAGATAATACGTATCTATTTCTACTGTCAGGTACAGAGTATGTACAAAACAGTTTTTGTGGTTATATTTGCTTTTTTATAGTTCCTTTTCAAAGTATTACCATTTGTATCGAATGTAATGTGTAATTTCACAATGAAAGAATTTACTAATTAAAGGAAGGGCACCAGCAGTGGGTTTTCTGGTGCACTAACGAAGAAGCGGCGTTTTGGGACCTTTCTCATGTTCTTTGAATAGGCGAGTGAGTGTGTGGCTCGAGATTTGTTACTCTGTTTTTACGGCTCTGGGAATTGAGAACTTTCACTTATTAGTACTAAATGTTTTGGCAGCTTCAGACAGGGTGAGAAGTTGTAGGTCCGTTTGGAAAAAGCTGTGACGGGAGCGACACACCTGTAACAAAGGCGGATGTATGTTATTGGAACTGCAAGGAGACATTAGTGTTCTTGGGGAGTAATTTATACGCTTCTCTTTATTGTTATGTAAAGTAACCTCCTTCCTGATACATCAGTTGCTTCTGAACCAGAACTACGCCTGAGTTCTAAAGTTTAATGTGTGCATTGTAGTTAGCATGCCCGCCGTGGAGAACAGCACAGAAACTGCGCAGTAGCACATTTCTCATTCTGAAATACAGATTCGCCGTACCTCATTTTTCTCCACTGTTGCTACTAGCTGGCCTTTCAGGTACCATGGTTTACTCCTGGGAGGAAGGGTGGGAGGGGCTATCCCTTGTCGGCGGTGGTGGGGGGGGCGCTGTGAAGAGATTCCAAGACTACAAGGTTGCACTTCAAATTTCAAAAGCATTAATTTGCTTCATACCAACATTATGAAAACTTAGACTTTTGGCATATCTTAGGGGCTCCTGGGCAGCTCAGTTAGTAGAGTATGTGACTTTGATCTTGGGGTCATGAGTTCAAGCCCCACATTGGGCATAGAGCTTACTCCAAAAAAAAAAAAAAAGTTTTCATATATCTTGCACTTTCAGAAAGTTCTCTTAACAGTCAATATAATTGCATATTAATGTTTAAATGAAGAAAATACTCAAATACACCTTGTCACCTAGGACCTAGATGAAACTAGCTAATTACCTGGCTTTGGTGTGTACTAGTAACATTTTACAAACAGATTTGCTTTAGTTTTGCGGGGAGGAAGTGTCTGATAGTACTTTTTTAAACTTTATTGTAGAAAAATGGAAATATTCACAAAGTAAGAGTCGTATAATGAACCTGCATTTATCCATCTGCTGTCCTCACCGGTCTACTGTAATGGCTGGTCTTGTTTTATCTATACGCTTCCCTGTGATAGTTCCCTCCCGACCCCCTTGGGTTTGAAGGAAATCCCAGACATCATGTAATTTCACTGAGAAATATTTCAGTGTGTGTCTTTAAAAGAGAATCAAATTATCTGTATTCCCTGTGAGTACTCGCTCGCTTTGTTGTGGAGAGGAAGTTCAAGAGTGCTTGGAAACCGGCCCGCTGTTGCATTTTATTGTGGTTATTTTCCATTTAGAAAGATCAAGAGTTTGTACTACTTGGGCATTTTATTATTACAGTAACTCTCAAGTAACTCTCCAAGGATTTGGAATGTTGATTTTATAAATAATATCTAAAAAACATTACGGATTATCATCATGAATATGTATGAAGTTGTGTGACAGTCCTCATTTCTGAGCTGACCTGCAGTTGGCTTTGTGGTCTGTCCATGCTCCCCCCCATCTCCAAAATTTGTGTTTCTTTATTTAAATGCTGAGGACCAGCATATGCATCACACTTAGCATGGTTAACGTTTGAGCTGGAATTCTCTGGGCCTCCCGGTGTGCTGGAGACCTGTGCACGTGGGCTGCAAAGAGAGGGGAAGGCAGAACAGGGCGGGGCATCCCTGCAGCCAGGCACCCGGCGAGGGGGCGACTCCCCATCATTCCCTCTTGCTCCCCCAGCCTCCTGTCCTGGTCTTGATGTTTTATTTCTTTTCTTGGTTCCCCTTTAGTTTCTGTCTTTCCTTCTCTTGTCCTCTACTTGATTTTGCTAGTGGCATTCATCGTCAGGAAGGTTACTCATTTCTCCCTTGGAAGGGTTGTGAGATGAAACTTTAAAAAATGAAAGCTTTTAGGATGAATTTGTTGTGTTTTAATTTGTTTTTTGTACAGATTTTTAAAAAATGCTCATTTAAACTAATTCAGATAGCTCAGTACTAACTGTGGGCTAGATTGAACATTTCTCTCCCTGCGGATGAATTATACAATATATCAAAGACATAAATTTTATAGACTTGATGGTTGAGTTTAGATGCGGTTATTGAAAAAATATGTAATAATAATTTATCCTTTTTTGTTGTCTTCTGCTGCCCATTGATTGGATGACACTGATTCTGTTCACATGTGACTCTGCAGTTCACCAGATTCCTGTGCAGCTCACCTTTGGAGGTAAGCGTTTATTCACCCCCCTCTTACTGCTAGGATTGCTAATTGGAAATCACTGTTGGTATGTTTTGTTAGGCACTTGGCAGGTAACTTGATCATTTAGAGGAGATCATTTTGTTTTAACCCGTATTCTTCAATAATAGTGATAAGATGAATACTGACTTTTTTAGAAGAATGCCAGTAAGTTACAGAACTGCTCACCTTTATCACAGGTCATTGCTTCTTTTTAAGTACCTTTTCTTTTTTGAGTAAACTGAAATCAGTCTTTCATTGTAAAGAACCTTTTGTTATCAGCTTCCTTCGTAACTAAGCTTACTCTTTTTTTTTTTTTAATTTTTTAAAATGTTTGTTTATTTTTGAGAGAGAGAAACTGACAGACTGTGAGCTGGGGAGAGGCAGAGAGAGAGGGAGAGAAGAATCTGAAACAGGCTCCAGGCTCTGAGCTGTCAGCATAGAGCCAGATGCAGGGTTTGAACTCATGAACCCTGAGATCATGACCTAAGCTTAAGTCAGATGCTTAACCTACTGAGCCATCCAAGTGCCCCTAGTTTTACTTTGTCTTAACTGTGCTGGTGTGAAAAGACACTAGAGGGGTCGTGTCTGGGGTCCCATCACGAGGGAAGTTTCTGTTGGTTTGAGAGCATTATTTCAAACCACCAACTTGATACGGGAAGAGTAAGGCACTTACTGTTCCTGAGCTTCTCTTAAACACCGGTGTGTTCTCTCTGGAGACCAGTGTGGTGACCGCCAGGGGACACTGGCCAGGCCGGAGCACCGGCCCGGCGTGGTTATATTTTCTGAATATCCAGGGTCGAGGAGGAACGGCCCCAGGTTGGGGAGTCGTGGAGGCTTGGGTGGCCCACGAGTAAGTCGGCTCATGTTTTGGTTAATCTAAAAATGGAAATGGTAAGACTTTATGGTTATTAAGAATGAAACCGTGTATGGCAAGCACTGGGCACAATGCCTGTCACGTAGAATTTTAAGTAAAATTTAGTGCAAATATTAAAAAGCCAAACCTTAAGAAACTTGAAGACAGTATAAATTATACAATCTACTCTTTAGTTGATGAAGCATTTTTTAAGCATAGCAGAATGGAAAGTACCACGGAGGAAAGGATGGAAAAAGAATTGCTTCTGTTAAAAATCCTAAATTTTCTTTGTGAAAACACGTATAGTTCAAAGGCGGTCTGGGGAAAGTGTGATGTAAAGGTTATTATACTTAATATAAGTGAACTATTTTCATTTGCATAAATTTTGGTTGTATTTTATGTGAGATAGTTTATGTGAAATACAAATGGTAACAAATGTTTTAGAAGTTTAACCTTGTAAATAATCAAAGAAATGTAGTTTAAAACAGCAGTGAGAAATGGTTTTTTACCTATCAAGATACCTTTTTTTTTAAATGCCTGCTTGGGAAAGTGCAATGGGATGGGTGTTGTCAGGAGACTGACGCGCTGCCCCCTGCGCTAAGAAGGCGGTTGGGATGGAGGTTGTAAACTCCGCCCTTCGCGGACGTCGGTTTGATCATCTCCATGGAGACCTACGAATTCACACCTTGCAGCTGTGCGCCTGGACTATTCTTGTCTCAGCATCGCTGCCAGAGAAATAAAGATGGGGACAGACCTTGCATAAACGTTTCTTACAGTGCTGTGGTGAAAAGTTTATAAACAGACTAAACGTGGAGCAGGAGAAGGTCAAGTAAATCTTGGTACAGCCAGCCGCGTTGTCGATAGAACATTCTCCAGCTTTTAAATGGGATTATGCATCTACAGGGTCATGAGTACCTGCTGATGAACAAAACAGGGTAAGGTGCTTCTGCGAAGTTGAGGCAGAGGTAGGATGCAAAATTATAATGCAGATCTCAATTGAAAAATAATTTAAGCATACAGAAATTAGTTAGGAAGAAGACACACAACATGTTAAATTGTTTTACCCTTTGCTTTTCCATGAAGGAGCCACAGTGGGAGGAAGAGATGCCTCGGTAGGTTTTTAGTGGTGGCTCTTGTAGTCAGTGTTTGGGCGGTGCACCAGGGAAGTCTCCTGACTGATGCGCAAACAGGGTCTAGTCTCGGGGGCAGAGGAGGCCGGTGAGGAAATTGCAGGAGCTCAGGTGAAGAGATCATGCCGGTGAGGTTTAAGGCTGCACTCCTGATTTCAGCAAGAGCTTCTGGGGAGTAAACCAGGAAGAATGGTTTTGAGCAGAAGGCGTTTAGGCTGGACTGGCTTTACCTGGGCGTGGAGTGAATACGGAAGCTGGGGCGTGATGTCCCCTGCGCTGGGGCAGTATTACTAAACAGTGGCAGAGAGACTTCTGAATAGACCTACGTACAGACTTCTCTCAAATGAAGACATGAAAGCCAGTCCAGTGAAAGAGGATCCTGTTTTTCTTGCTTCCTTATGTTTCTAATTTTAGTATAGTACCTAGTCCATGGGAGGCACTGCATGAGTATTTGTTGGACGGATGGATGAATGAATAAGCAAGGCAGGGCTGAGGCCGCAAGCAGCAGGCTTTGGATCCGCAGTTTGGCTGGAGTCAGCTAAAAACATGCAAGGTCTAATACTTATGTTTCAATATGGTGAAAGGTCTTCCTGGCAAGATTGTAGCTGCTTAAGATCAGGATCCTTGTCTTTTCCCTCTGTGGATGCTCTCAGGGATAGAGAGGGCTTGCAGTTTACCAATTGTACACCTAGAGTTGTACCAAATATTTTCTTCCTGAGCTTATGCACATGGGAAAGGGAAAAAAAAATCAAAATTAGAGGTGACCAGTGTGGTTTTTTTGCTTGAAATGTGTGGGAAATACTTTGAGGGCTTTCTGTTGAAATTTTTCTAGCCTGAAGTTTCACGGGGGCTGCCCGATGGCATAGTTAGCGGCTGCTACCCCCAAATTTCCAACCGCACTGAGCTCAGGATTCTGTTCCTTTGCCCCTACACAGAGCCTGAGAGCCAAAGCAAGCCAAAGTAGGAGAGTGTTAGGCGTCCTAAATGCTTAACTTTGCCACTGAGCTTATGTTTGAGCTGAAGAAGGCAAATTACATGTATGGTAACTACCCAAAGACCTTCCGTAATTCTGATGAAAAGAATAATAATTCTGGTGGAGATTGTAAAGTACATAAGACCTGCAGTTGAAAATGAAGGAGACTTTAAACTTCATGTTGTGCACAGAACTACGATGAATGAACCATGGCCCTTTGTTGTAAGTCCTAAACAGTTAACTGCCACATGAATCTACCGAAATTGTCAGGTCATAGTAATTACATCAGTAATTTGATCTGCTGTCATTTGAATGGGGCCATGTGTGGAGAGTCGGGTACTTCCCTCTGTGGGGCTGACCCTTTTACATTCCTGTAAGCTGAAGACTAATAGAGCTCATTAGACTTTATGGGAAAAGAGCTTTTATCACCTCGTCAAGTCAGGCAACATATTTCCATTATATTCCTAATTTCACGTGGCTCTGTGGCCGCTGACGTGTGCCCCCTGCTGGGTTTCCATCGGACCGCTCCCTTACA
The DNA here is from genome assembly GCF_006229205.1 of Suricata suricatta. NCBI lineage: Eukaryota > Metazoa > Chordata > Mammalia > Carnivora > Herpestidae > Suricata > Suricata suricatta. Next base: position 177,258,587 of record NC_043701.1, on the reverse strand, counting down.
GACCTTTTTATTGACCTTTCTAAGTCTGAGTTACATTCTGTGTGGCACCACCTACAGATGTCTTCAATTAAATGTAGGTAAGTAAAGGGGATTGTATATCAGAGGCTGAAAGGTTCTTGAAATTCCGGATCCGAGTTTGCCAGCCAGGCGGTAGGGCGCAGTCTCGTCGGCCTGTTGGAGGCAGAGAGCTGCGGGAAGAGGGGTCTGTCGGGCGTTTCACCCCGTGTGCTGTAGGTGTGTGTTTAGATGTGTCTTTCTGTTCTTGGATTTCTTGTCGGTTGAGATCTTCGTTCAACAGGTATCATAATAACTTAACGAGATGTCGGCACATGTAGTGGATGGTACCGTGCAGAGCTCCTGGGTTACACTGTTGTAATTCTCACGGAGTGTCTGTGATGTGGATGTTCCCAGTTTTGTTCTCAGGGAAGTTGAGCCCAGAGAGGTAGATTGGTTGAGCCCAACATCAGGGCTGGTGGTTTGTGGCAACAGTAACGAGACAGAAAGGAGAAAATGGAATAATACTGCTGTAGTATTCTTTATAAAAAAGTTTTTATTTTAATTCCAATTAGTTAATGCACGTTTCAGGCATTCAATACAGTGATTCAGCAGTTTACATGTCACTCGGTGCTCATCACAAGTCTCCCCTTTGTCCCCATCATCTGCTCACCCATCCCCCCCTGCCCCGTGGTGATGCCGTAAGATTCTTCTACCACCTGAAGTGATGTAATATTTGAAGGAAGATGGTGATAAGGTGATGTATTTTGTAAGCCCAAGAGCACGATTTCTCAAGCTTGGCACTGTTGGCATTTTGGATGGGTTAAGTCTTCTTCGTGGGCGTTCGCTTGTACATTATGTCCTGCTTAGCAGCATCTCTGGCTTCTACCTGGTGGGTGCCAGCAGCACCCTCCCCCCGAGTTGAAACAAAATGTCTCCAGACCTTGCCAAGTGTCCCGGAGGGTGCACTGGCTCCCTGCTGAGGACTGCTGCCTTAGAGCAGCCTTGGAAACAAGGAGACACAGTTGACAAGCCAGCAGTGGAGATAATTGCCATGAGAACAGGTTTTCAGTCTCATGAAAAGCAGAAAAGGAAGGAAAAGTGAACAAAGAACAAGTGAGATGAACAGAAAACAAGTAGCAAGGTGTGCACTGAAATCCTGCCCTGTTGGTGACACTAAACAGAAATGACCTGGACCAGAGCTCTGCTGGGCTGACCTGTTCCGTATCTGCGCTGTGCAAAGCGTGGGTGGAGCTGGGGGTCATATGTAGGCATGAAGCCCTGTTGAACACTGTACCCTCAGTGACAAACTACATGTTTGTTCAGATACACAGGGAACCTTCATTAAGATGAGACGATTATGTCTTATGGATTATAATCCATGCCGTTATACAAATTTGTACCATTATACAAATCTCAGTAATTGAAAAGGATTGAAATCTCTGATCAAAAAAGAATTGGGGCACCTGGATGGCTCAGTTGGTTAAGCGTCTGGCTTTGGCTCAGGTCATGAGCTCACGGTTCGTGGGTTCAGGCCCCGCGTCGGGCTCTGTACTGACAGCTCAAAGCATGGAGCTGCTTCAGAATCTGTGTCTCCCTCTCTCTCTGCTTCTTCCTGCACTCATGCTCTGTCTCTCTTTCTTTCAAATATAAACATTTAAAAAATGGAATTAACTTAGATTCAATAACAGAAAGAACTCATAGTTCAATAATAAGATAAACAGTGTAGTCAAAAAATGGGCAGCAGTACCTGTGTGGCTCAGGCGGTTAAGCATCTGACTGTGGATTTTGGCTCAGGTCATGTGGGATTGAGCACCACATCAGCTCTGTGCTGACCCTGCGGGCCCTGCTTGGGATTCTCTCTTTTCCTGCGACTCTCCCTCACTCTCATATTAAAGAAGCATTTGAAAAAATAGGCAAAAGACTTGATTATATATTTCACCAGAAAAAGCATACAAATAGTTAATAAGCGTATGAAAAGATGCTCCCCCTCCATCGGGGAAGGCACATTAAAACCACAGTGAGATACCACCACAAACCCTAGAGCGGCTGTGATCAGAAGACAGCTAACAGGAGTTTAGTAAGGTGTGGCAAAATTGGCAGCCTTACCCATTGTGGCACGGTTGTTAAAATGGTGTAGCTGTGGCTTCACATTTCCTCAAAATATTAAAAGTTAGAGATACTATATGACCCCAAAATACAGGAATATACCCAAGCAAAATGAAAATATAGTTTGGATGTGAAAGTTCATAGTAGCATTATGCATAATAATGGCCCAAAGCTGGAAACAAATCAGATGTCCATGAAATGGTGAATGGATAAATGTCCATCCATCCAGTGGAACACCGTTCAGCAATAATAGGCACAAATTCTGAGCCAGGCTACCACATGGGGGAACCTTAAAGTCCTTATGCCAGGTGGAAGAAGACAGACCCAGGAGTCTGCACATTACGTGTTTCCATTTAAATCAATTACCCAAAAAAGGGAAATTTAGAGAGTCAGAAAGCATATCCATGGGGTTAGAGGTAGGACTGGAGGACTGGCTGCAAAGGGGGCTCACAGGAATTTTGGGGGGTGATAGAGATCCCAAGTTGGATTGTGGTGATGGCGCCACAATTCTATAAATTTACTAAAAATTCTACAGAATTCTACACAGAATTCTACACTTAAAATGGGTGAATTTTGTCATGTGTCAATAAAGCTGGGGGAGAAAAGGCAGATATCATTTCTTTATCTTTTAGTTTTATAAAATATGTAGAAAAGATCTGATTCAGCATGACATCTTGCTGCTTTACTGTGTCCCTAGTTGGTGTAGACGAGTGCACACTTTGAGTATTCAGCAAGATAGTATTCTGTATTGGAATAGATGTAGTTTAATGAATATTTAAATATTAACTATGTAGTTAAATACTCTCAATTTTAAATGTAGCCATTAGTATTTTTTGATTGTTTATAAGACCATCTTTACAAGGTTTTTTTTTTTCCTGTTTATTTTTGAGAGAGACACACCCAGAGTGCAAGTGGGGGAGTGGTAGAGAGCAAGAGGGAGGGAGACATAGAATCCGAAGCAGGCTCCAGGCTCTGAGCTGTCAGCACAGAGCCTGATGCGGGGCTCAAACTCACCAACCTGAGCTCGTGACCTGAGTCGAAGTCAGACGCTCACCCAGCTTGGCCACCCAGGCGTTCCCCTGCCCCCAAGCTTTTTTTGAAGTTGAGAGCTCCTTTCCTTCTCACTTGGAGCTCTGTGGTAAACTGGGATGATGTGGACAGTTGAGTGTGTAGAGGTGTGTGGATGTGCATTGATTGCAAGGTTGTAGGTAGCTGGGGGGTGGGGGGAGGAGATCTGCCAGATCACCGGCTGGTAGCATTCATTGTGCTGTCAAGAAAAAAAAAGACCAAGAGAACCTAACCATCTCTTCAGTGTGTCAGCAAGTGAATTATTATTACTAAGGGTGGCTCTGGTAGATGTCAGGATCTCTCCAGTGGCCAGAATTTGGAAGAGTGAATGGCTGTTCCCCAAACTGGGTCCTCTAGCAATGAAGGGAGTTTTTAGAGCTAGTAGTGGAGGCTGAGGTGGAGAAGGTTGAGCCCCTGAACTTGGGAAAGGGAGTTAAAACAGTTGTACCAAACAAGGGGGATGCTGAGCTATCCAGAGAGCCGGCCTGAACTGGAGAGCTGTGGAGAGAGGGCTCCGAAGAGGGCTGAGCTGGGGACCTGGGGAGAGCTTTCCCTTGCTGTCTGGCGTGGTGTCTCGGAGCACCAGCTGTGGTTTAGGGCCAGGACCAGGGCAGGCAGAGGTGTCTGAACGGGGGCTAGATCTCAGAGAATGGTCGTCAGGCTGCTCTTGGTACTGAATAATGAGAAAAGGAAAGCTAGGCTGTGGCTTGGTCCACTGACCAACAGTGAGGTGCAAGTGTTTTTCTCCTAGTTCTGTGGGTTGGGAAAGAGTCGTGCCATTTTCAGGCTGAGTCCCACATACTGTAGAATCAAGGTGAGTGGTGCTGGGCAGAAGCACCAGTTAGAATTCTGGAGCCAGATCCCCCGGTTCACTGGGGTCGTCACTTGGTTGCCCTCCCGTTGGGTCAAGTCGGGAGGCTGTTGGGCAGTTGTGGCTGGGGCGGGACGCTGGTGAGGCCACTGACAAAGACTGTGTTGAACTCAAGACCCTCCTTTTTGCCCTCTCTCAGCTTCGGTAGGTAGTGCTTGGACATCTTCCATGTGGCAGTCAGGACAGTGCTCCCTGACTCACATGGGCACTCAGTAAGTGTCGTTGAGTAGACACGCTTACAACTTGTTTCTGGACATCACATGGTAGTTGAGCCAGTGTTATTTGAAACTTTACATTATTTTATAGTGAAATTATGTATATTATCTAGAAGTCTTTTTAGGGAAACCCATCTCCTATGATTAAAAAAATATATATATATCAAAATCTATTCTGAGAGTAAAAGCATACCAGAATTAGAAAACCAGACATTAGATAGAAAAATGCCATAAATTTCCTCGTTGAAGATTTTTCTGGCATGGGATTTAGACCCGTTTAGGCATCTTAAAATCGAAGTCCATTCACGATACTGTTTTGCCAGATCAGTCTTCCTTTAGCAAGTAGTGGATTTTGTCATTACGCCGAGGATCTTTCAACTGTGTTCGAAATTAGGGTCATCTGCCTAATAGCTTCCATTACCCATTAAGTGCGCATGAATGCTTCAGAAAATGTTCGAATGGAAAATCCTGGGGTGGATTAGTTTCCATGGGGATGCGAGTCTTGTTTGATGTTTGCAGTCATTCACGTCTAAATAAAAATATCAGTTTGGGTTGTCACTGGGGGATGCCTGTCCCCTCTGGGAGAAGGCCTGGAGAAGGAGGCGTCTCAGACTGAACCGGTGTTGAGGAAGGCCCTTCATTAAGATGGTGGCCCTTGGGTCTGAGATGTTCGTGGTAGAGTTTAATAAATACGGACTCATTTGTAGAATTGTGAAGTTTGGGGTTCTCTTATTTTACCTTGTAAGCATTTTGTGGTGTCTCACTACGTGTTTTTGTTGGATAGCTAGGATTTAAATATATAAGGAAATGTGAAAGTAAAGGAAACCGTTAACATATTAACATCTTAATTTTTATGTGTGCTGTGGTAAAAATGCAAAAATAAATTCCTTTCTTATTCCTGTCACACTTGTTAAAAACATTTACTATAAATCATCCCTCAGTGATTTAAGCTGTGTAAATTTCGAATTTTTGTCATTACGGTACGTCTAGTTTTAAGTTATAAATGTTAGGGTAAGCTGTTTTGCTTGCTTTGAAGCATTTCACTTCCCAAGAATTATGTCACTGAGAAATATATTTCTTGATTCATCCTTTGGCAGAAATTTGCTGAAAATACCTCAATTCATTACACTGACTAGAACATGTTAAAATATGATCATGTTTTGACACAGGACCCCACAGAAGCAGTGGCCAGTGAGAAAAACACTGAACTGAAAGTTGAGAATTCCAGGTTTCCATCCTTCTCATTCCCGTAAATGGGTCTTGTGACGTTGGACAAGCCCCTCCATCGCCTGTAGGTTAAGGGCGTCTCACATAAGGGGCTCTCTCAAACTGAGTGAACTTAGCCAACATTTTAACATATTTTATACAGGTAACTCTAGAACTACACAGGTTTGAACTGTGTGGATCCATTAATACACGGACTTTTTTTTACAGTGTAGTACTGTGAATGTATTTCTCTTTCTTATGGTCTTATTAGTAACATTTTCTTTTTTCTGGGTGACTTTATTATAAGAACACAGTATCTAATACATATAACATAATTGACTGTTTCTGTTATCAGTTAGACTTCCTGTTGTTAGTAGGCTACTAGTAGTTAAGTTTGGGAGAGTCTGAGGTGATTTGTGAGTTTTCACCTGTGCTGGGCTGTGTTGGTGTCCCAGCTCCTGTGTTGTTCGAGGGTCGACCATAGCTGCTTTTCAGACTCAGATGTTAGAAATGAGGCGAATGCAGTGCATTTCACTGAACTTCCAACTTGTCGCCCCTCCAGCTTTGTCTTTCACTTGTGGTTCGTATTCTGGAGCAAGTTGACACCTAGAACAATTAATTCTCACTTTCTTCTATAAAACAAGTTATCGTGTTATCTTAAATACCCAAGTGTGTTTCTCTCTTCACTTTGCTTTTAATATAGTCTCAACTGAACATATGAATTATATCTTTTACTAAAGTAATAGCTTTAGGTTCTCAAAACTGGGAGGTGGGTCACTGAGAAATCTGTCATTTATAAGCATATTAGCAGACTGGGAAAGTACATAAAAGCAAACATCACAGATTTCTTATGCATCCTTTTTGCATCTTCTCGTAATAGCAAAGATGATCATGTTTAATGACATGACCCAAAGATCTAGTCATTCTGTTGTGTGTATAAATCAAACAGGACAAGTTTATAAATATCATGCTCATTATCTTAGTATTCATTCTTACTTAGAAACTGCTTAGTTATCCAAAGGTTGTCTGTTAAATTTGTTGATTTATATTAATCCACATTAAAAATTATTTTAATGTTTTTATTTTATTAATTTTTGAGAGAGAGAGAAAGAGTGCATATGAATGAGGGAGGGGCAGAGAGAGAAAGGGAGACGCAGAATCCGAAGCCGGCTCCAGGCTCTGAGCTGGCAGCACAGAGCCCGACGCGGGGCTCGCACCCCTGAACTGTGAGATCATGACCTGAGCTGAAGTCAGACACTTCACTGACTGAGCCACCCAGGCGGCCCTATTAGTTTACATTTTAAAATTCTATAAGAATCTTAGAAGTTCTCTTTAAGCCACCACAAAACCTAATACATAAAAATGTCTGTCATTGGCTCAACATTACTAATCTTTAGGGAACTGCAAATTAAAACCACAGTAAGATCCCACCTGCACACCCATTGGATTGCTCTTACCAGCAGTGCAGCAGACAGTCAAGGCTGGCGTGGGTGGGAGAACGGAAACCCCTGTGCACCCCGGGTAGGCACGTACAGTGGTGCAGCCTCCTGGGAAACTAGAGGCAGTGCCTTAAAAAATTAAAAATCGGTTTACCACATGATCCAGCAATTTTCTTTTCTAGGTATGTGCACAAAACATTAAAAATAGGGACTCAAACAGATATTACAAATCAGTGTTTATAGAGGTGTTATTCCCAGGAGCCAGAAGGTAGAAGCAACCCAAGTGTCAGGGACCGATGAAGCAATAAACAAAATGTGGTGTGTGCATAACATGGAATATTCTTCAGCTTTAAGGTTTTCTTTTTTTAACATCTATTTATTATCAAGAAACAGACAGAGCATGAGCAGGGGAGGGACAGAGAGAAGGGGAGACACAGAATCCAAAGCAGGCTCCAGCACAGAACTGTCAGCACGGAGCCCAACATGGGGCTCAAACCTACAAACTGCGAGATCATGACCTGAGCTGAAGTCAGATGCTCAACCAACTGAGCCACCAGGCTCCCCCTATTCAGCCTTAAAAAAGGAGATTCTGACCCAGGCTACAACATGGATGGGCCTTCAGGATATTATGCTAAGTGGAATAAGCCACTCAGAAAAAGGCAAATACTCTGTGATTCCACTTCCCTTACGTACCTAGAGTAGGCAAGTTCATCGAGGCAGAGAGCAGAACAGAGGTTCCCAGGGTCTGGGGAGGGGGCTGTGGGGGCGGTGGGTATCGCTGTGTCTTGGATATGGGGTTTCAGTTTGGGATGATGACAGCGACGGTGACGGGGGACAAGAGTGTGAATGTACACCTGGTGCTGCTGAATTGTACTCTAAATGGTGAACGTTGTATATATTGTACCACAGTTATAAAGTATTTTTACATGTTGGAATCAGTTGAATTCAGTTGAACACAAATTTAAAATTTCAAATTATGAGCATTATGTAGGAATGATGTGAACTCTTTTGATTCATAAACCAGAGAGTTTTGGAAGTCTGGACTACTCTCTTCATTAGGAAACAAACTCTGAAGATTATTTTAAAAACAATACATGTATTATACTTAATACCAATAAATCTTAGAAGACCTGCCTTTTTTCTTTCTGAAACCCAAATTACTAAGCCAGTTTGATTTATCTCAAAAATATTCCTGAGCTAGCAGTTTCTGTAAGGAATTTATTTTCTGTGGATTCGGAGAATATTTGATTTATGTAAATGTTTACGTATATCTATAAATCAGTTTAGCAGAGCTCCTCTAATGAGGAGACGGGGTGGTATGAGGCATTAATACTGGGTGAAGGAAGGAGAATCTGTCATGTACGATAAGAAATCAAGACTTTCCTGAGTCACAAATTCACAAACGTGGAGCCTGAGCTTCAGTTCCGCACCTTGCACTACAGGCCATAAGAAAACACAAGTTCATGGGATCAGATCTCAACGAGCTGTTCTCCTTAATTGATCGCACTCACAAGTACACAGACACAAACTGGCAAATCAGAGTTTCTGTCTCTTCTCCTTCAACAGAGAATAGATCTACATCCATCCATCCAACAGACCAGAAACCGAATCCAACTATTACTGCCGCTCAGGGGAGTAGCTCACTGGTCATAGGAGACCCAGAAACAAAAACAAAACCACAAACTTTGAAGAGGGGGAGAAAAAGAGAAATACAGCAAAGTTGAAGCTCTGTTCCTTCGTGGTAACGTCTTTCAGAGTCCAGAAGAGACGAGGCTTCACAGCCTGTGAGGCCCCTTCTGCACTTCTTTCTTTCTTTCTTTTTTCTTTTTTTTTAATACTTTTATTTTTGAGGCCAAGAGAGATGGAGCATGAGTGGGGGAGGGGCAGAGAGCGAGAGGGAGACACAGAATCTGAAACAGGCTCCCGGCTCTGAGCTGTCAGCACAGAACGTGACGTGGGACTCGAACCCATGAACCGCGAGATCATGAACTGAGCCAAAGTCGGGTGCTTAACCAACTGAGCCACCCAGGCGCCCCGCTTCTGCACTTCTCAGCTCCACCATGTGAGTTCACTTGAGCTTCTCAGTGGCTGACTGCCAAAATTATTAAAATTTTCAGAAAGGTAAAATGGTGATCTTTATGCAAATACAGCATGAACACATGACCCATTACATTTTATTTGAGTCATTAATGAGTGCAAGAACCAGTAGCATATTAAAACTGGTGCACGGAGCCCTTGTGAAAATACAGATACTGATATGCAGACGCCATATATGCACATACACAATTTAATGAGATTGAGAAGAGATTGCTAAATTAGACAAAAACAACTGATTCCTGACTTACAGGGCATTAAACTAACCTTTTGGGTGGTTTGTTCCACTGGGCGGAAACCTACAGGTTAACCTGTGTCCCAACCAGATTGTGAAATAACTCCATCCATAGAAAATCAAGCCCAGAACTGCACTTAAAGAACGCCCATAATTTCTTTGGCCTCTAACAGAATTCAGCCACCACCTGATTTTTTTTTTTTTTAACACTTACTAATGGTTCTTCAGCCTTGGTTTTTAAAACTCTTGACTATACATTAATGCGTTTTCATTAAAAAATATGGAAAGTGGAGAAGACTAAGACAAGTATCCTTCCATGAACCCTGTGGTGACAGCACTCAATGTTTTCTCCCGTCTTTATAAGTTTGTGTGTGGGTTATACATACGTGTATTGAGAAGGGAAGTTTTCATCTGGTTGGGATCATACATGCCACTTTATATTAAGTTTTTACTTGGAGAAATGTTTATAATGTTATTAAAAAGTCTCAGAATAGTTTTCACTACTACATAAAAGTCCCTCATATGAGCACACTGTAATTAGCTTCTTTCACTTTCAAGGTCTGTTTAATTGGGTTCTCCCAGTTTGGACGTGAACAGAGATGGTCTCCATGTCAGTGTCATGGTCTTAATTCAGTAGGAGCCGATTAACACTTTTAAGTTAGATTCTTATTTAGTAGTTTATTGAGATTATCAACAGAAATTGAGACAGTTGGTATAGTTTGTTCCTTTCTAACTACCAGATAATCTTTATTAACTCAGGGATTCTGATGACTTTGAGGCATCTGGAGGCTTGCCCAGTATAAAGTACCGTATAGAACTTGAGAGAACTGTGCGACTAGGAACATCAAAGGAATTCTTCCTCAGCTTAAGGCTATAAAAATTATGTCATTTATATTAGTAAAATTAACTTTTATATGCTCTCTTTATGAGTTGAGAAAAATGTTGCTTAAAACAGAATACCGGGGGACACCTGGGTGGCTCAGTCAGTTAAGCTTCCAACTCTTGATTTTGGCTCAGGTCATGATCTGGTGGTGGGGTTCAGTGAACCCCACATCAGGCTCTGTGCTGAGCATGGAGCCTGCTTGGGATGCTCTCTCTCCTGCTCTCTCCCTCCTTTTCTCTCCCTTTTCTTCCCCTCCCTCTCTCTCTTCCTCTCTCCCCCCCCCTCCCTCTCCCCCCTCCCTCTCCCCCCTCCCTTTCCCCCCTCCCCATCTCCCCTTGTCCCTCCTTCTTCCTCTGTCCCTCCCTTTCTCCCTCTCCGCTTCTCGCATTCACTTTCTCTCAAGAAAAATGGAATGGGGCATTTGGGTGGCTCAGTCTGTTCAGTGTCCACCTTCAGCTCATGATCTAGCACTTCATGGGATAAGACTCTGCTTCAGGTTCTGTGCTGACAGCTCAGAGCCTGGAGCCTGCTTCAGATTGTGTCTCCCTCTCTCCCTGCCCCTCCCCTGCTCTGTCTCTGTCTGTCTAAAAAAAATAAACATTAAAAAATTAAAAAAGAAAAATAGAAAAACAAAATATTTTTACATGCACCTTTTTAATCAGCATCATTTAAATGTAATTGTCTTTGAATTGCAATATAGGTAGTGAAAAATGTGTGTGTTTAATTGGGTGGCCATCTTTAGTGTACTGATTGCCAACAAATTAGGAATTGATTATGTTTGGTTTTTAAATTTTTTTAATGTTTATTTATTTTTTGAGAGAGAGAGAGAGAGAGAGACAGAGCATCAATGGGGAGGGGCAGAAAGAGAGGGAGACACAGAATCCAAAACAGGCTCCAGGCTCTGAGCTGTCAGCACAAAGCCTGACATGGGCCTTGAACCCACAAACTGAGATCTTGACCTGAGCCGAAGTCAGATGCTCAACCAACTGAGCCACCCAGGGATCCCAGTTACTTTTGGTTTTTAAATCACTTACACAAAACTGTGATTTGTAGTAACCAAGAGTATTCCTATTTGTGTTTTCCAACTTAAGTTCATTTTTCTTCATTTCTTAATTATAGACCATATTATTCCAATTTTCAAATTTTAGTTTTGGGTTTTCTTTTTAAGAAACCAGGTAGATTCTGATATAGTGGCTCAGCATGTCTTTGGGTTTTTATTTTTAAAATGAATCTGAACTCAGAGCAGTGTTTCATGAAATAGTTAACAAGGCAAAGCAACTGGAAGAATAATTTTTAAACAATGTAGACTTTTAATCAGGTACTTAAAATAATTACTTCCAGGGGCCTCCATAGTTTAAAAAAACAATTCAGGACACATGTTGTCTGATTGTAGATTTTTATGTGAACAGGGGTGATTGGGGAGAGGCACTTGGGGACGGCCTGGGAGGACAGTTCTGTTGTCCCCAAGCCTGTGAAGCCTTTCATGGTCGCTGTCTTTGAAGCCGTGATTAAGTCTCCTCAGCAGATGCTGCCTCCAGTGCCTGACGAATGACCGCCCCTTTGTTCCTTTGAGTTGTGATGGTGTTTGTTTAAAGCCTAAGGGCGGTGTGTGGAGGCAGGTGAGTCAGGAGACAGGTGCGCTTCATCAGAGTAAATATACCCATTTGGGGAGCCGGTTAACTAGAAGCCTGAATTGGCCTATTAATATTGATGTCATTTCTAGAGCCTTTGGTACCGTACTGCATAGCTCATTTGTCCGTAAACCTTGCCATTCTTCCCCAGTGTTTAAGACGGTTTTTTCTTTTCTATAGCTAGTGGTGAGCTTTATTATATTTTTTTCTTGTTATCAGCTAAATACTTGAAATGGAGGAACTTCTGAAAAATAACTTTGTTATTCTTTCACATATGCAGAACTGTGCAGGGGCACCTGGGTGGCTCAGTCGGTTAAGCCTCTGACTTTGGCTCAGGTCATGATCTCATGGTTTGTGGGTTCGAGCCCTGCATCAGGCTCTGTGCTGAACACTTGCCCAGAGCCTGGAGCCTGCTTTAGATCCTGTGTCTCCTCTCTCTACCCCTTCCCTGCTCATGCTCGCTCGCTCGCTCTCTCTCTCTCTCTCTCTCTCTCTCTCTCTCTCTCTCTCAAAAATAAATGTAAAAAAATTTTTTTAAAAAAAGTAGTACTGTGCAAACTGTAGGCATGAGAAAGATAAACTGTGAAATATTGTTATTAATCACATCCCTAACTTATTTATGATGAAATTAAAGATCGCTGCTATTAGTTTTAAGTAACTGCTGTTAAATGAGCTACTGATGTAGTTTCACTGACATAATCTTTTGGGATGTGCCATTCGGACCCCTTAGAACTCAAAGCAAAACCAATCCAAGTTTGCTCAGAGTCTGCAGGGTGCTTTTATTATTACATTATCATTTGTTTTCCACAGTGCCCTTTGAGGGTGAGCAGTCATAGGATTCTTGTTTTTAAAGTGCAGAAACACAGGGGCGCCTGGCTGGCTTAGCCAGTAGAAATGCACCTCTTGATCTCAGGGTCGTGAGTTCAAGCTAGTGTTGGACGCGGAGCCCACTCTAAAACAGTCGCAGAAATGGGTGGTTTTAAAAGCAGTTATGGCCTTGCTAGAGTAAAGTAGCCAGAAAGTGTACCGTGGAGTTAGGGCTCAAATCCACATACCTTGAATCTGAATCCTGGACTCAAGTCACTCAACCCTCCTCCCTCTTTGTTTGTAGCTTACAGTTTATAGCCTTCCCTGCTCCATATAGATTTTAAGGATTCATTTTTGTGAGTGCTTCTCAGAAGTGTCCTGTGGTCCCTGGTTGTCCCTGCAGCCTTCGCAAGGGGTCCTTGAAGTCAGAATTATGTTTTATTAGTGTTTTTCTCCTATGTATTTTCTCATTCTCTTAGGAGTATATGGGGATGTTTTCCAGAGGCTGTGTGATGACAGCAAATGCAGAAGCAGACACGAGATTCAGCTCTCCTCTGCCAAGCCAGACTTTAAAGAGATTTCCAGAAATGTAAATCAGGGCCATTTTTCTCACTAATATTTTTGGGAAAATATAGTAGTTTTTTAAAACAATGTTAACATGTACTGGATTCATTGGCATTTTAAAGCAAATAACAAGTACATATTTTTAAAAATACCAGTTTTAGTACCTAGTACAGTAAATCTCTCCTAACTCCTTGTCTCCAAAAAGCACAATCTCTTGGTCTTCAGTTAGATTTCTAAGTTCGTGGGATTTTGAGACCAAGAAGTTTGAGAGCTGTTGATTTACGTGGTACCCGTGTCGTTGCACCTCTGTTGCTTCTCAAATAGCGTGTATTTTCCTGCATAATTACAATCTGTAATTGTATCGCCTTCTGTGTTTTTAAGTAGCAGTTGAAGAGTGCTAACAGTTAATAGGCTTTAAGTAAGAGGCTGACCAAATGTCACAGTCCCAAGTATTGAAATAGGATTCTCAGGAATGGTCACTGGCTTGGAGAGCCTCTCTGATGCTGGGGGACTGAGCGCCTTGGAGAATTACGTGAAGGGGCTGTTGTAAGATGCGGATCTTTCCGGCCTGGTCGGGCTGACGGTGACAAGTCCACGTTCGCTGAAAATACATGTATTTGCAATAAAGATAATTTCTGGTTGCTACTCAAACACCAACAGGTGTCCAAATATAGCATATGGAGACGTGTGGCGTGATAAACCCATGAGTCTGGTTTCCGGGAGTTGCTGAATGCCCGGGGAGACATAACCAGGAGTTCTGAGGTCTCGTTTCACAGGTTGACTCACTGCTCTTTCGGTTTTTATCGCCTTACTCTATCCCTCAGATTTCTGTGTCCTTTCCATGTTTTAGTGTTAAATAATCTGAGCTAAGGGATCGCATTTGAGCAAAGCCTTCAACTGGTGGTTTTATGTCAGGTGGGAGGGTAAACCTGATTCAGCAAATGTGTCGTGTTTCGAGACAAACATAAAGAATCTTAGTTAAATCAGTTCTGTTTATGCCATTGGACACATGGTAGGCCCAGAATTTGAGAGAGAGAGAGAGAGAGAGAGAGAGAGAGAGAGAGAGAGAGAGAACGCGAGCGAGCGCGGGAGAGCCGGAGGGAGAGAGAGAGAGAGAGAGAGAAAAGCGGGGCTCACCTGAAGCAGGGCTCGAGCTTACCCAGCTGGGACTCCTGAGCCCAAGTCAGATGCTTAACCGACTGAGCCACCTGGGTGCCCGGCCCAGAATTTTTTCCAGATTTCCCAGCCAGAAGTGAGTGATCTAGGGGTTCTGGCTGCCCCATCTTCACGGAGGGCCCAGGGAATCAATAATTCAGGTTCACCATCAGCCCATTTTCCGCAGCTGCCACTTAACCTGTTGAAAAACTTGGAAGTATTGATTGAGTTACCATTTGGGGAATAGCAAATCATTATTAATCAGTAGTGCGGAAACAACCAGATGTACTTTTTGGGAAATGGCTTCTTATCTGCCTTTACTTAGATTGTTTTCCATTTATCAAATCTGCTTTTTTTTTTCTTCAAAAATTAGGTCAGTGAAGCTCCCACAAGGGAGAAAAGGAAATCATTCATATTTTAATTGTCAGAAAACATGTCAGAAAGAAAAAGAATACAGCAAAACAGGCTTTACAAAAGTAGTTGAAAACCGTGCATTGAAATACTTTGTTTTTTATATTGCCTTGTTTACGGACTTGGGTATCCTAGGGAGATTAGAAAGTGAGGATATTTAAATGATTAATTAGCTGATTAGCTGATTATCTTATAATAGCATGAAAATATCATTGACGTAGGGGCTAAGAAGATAGTTTGTGAGTCAGTTTATAACTCCATGGTTTCATGATCATTGCATTATTTAACTGACTGCTAAATTTCTTATTTCTTTGTGATGGGGGGGGTCACAGTACATTGTTCTATGACATTCTTTCCTCAGTAATTATAAGGCTGCCCGTACCCGTATCCATAGAGAAGGGTTTTACAGAGGGAAGACTCTTGGCCTCCACGCTCACTGAGACACGGGAAGAATGCCGGTGGTAGGGCACGTTGGTCCAGAGGGGACTCGGGAGAACAACCGAGTGAAGTAAATGGAAGCAGGTTATTAAATGGAAGGTCCCAGGAATGATTGAAATGAGTAAAATTGGAAACTCAGAAGTTAATTGCAGTTTGGAAAAAGATTTCAAGTTTGTACAACAAGCAGGAATGAATTATATTTAGGGTTAACATGGTCTTTTGGTTATTTACTTACTGAGAACATGCCTATTAAGTCCATACATATTAATGTCTTCAATAAACACGTGTTTTAATGAATGAATGCACACATTGGATCTAATGAGTCCTGGAGTGATGCACTAAGCTAAAATTATGGAAGAATTTAGGTTCATTTAAAGTCATCCAATTAGCATTTGACGTGAGGCCTCCTGACATCTGACAGGCTCCCTGCCTCATGTGCCACGAACCAACAGCTTGTCTCTGTGTCCGTGTCACTGTGGTTGTTCTCCTCCACGATTGTTTTTAAAGACAGGGAGCTTCGTTCTTAAGAGCCTCAGGGCTGACTTACATCTAAGAGATGGTTTTCATAAAATTCAGTGATGTATAGGAAGTAGAGTATTTCTTATTACATATTTGGAGCCACCTAGCTTCTGAGACAGGTGATTTGACTTCGAGTCCATTAGCAATTTAGAATATGGGTGTCAGTTCAGGTGTTGTAGTTTTAACAGGTATATGTCCTTTGTTTTTTTTTTTTTGTTTGTTTGTTTTTTTTTTACCTTAACGCTTCTGTTTGTTGCCTGTTCTACTCTCTAAGCTTTATCTGTTTCCAGGGAAATAATAATGTCTTTTTAAAGAGGAAAGGTATATGGGATAGTGAATGCTAAAACTGGGGTTTGACATCATTTATTACTATTATTGGTGGAAGTTCTTAAAAGTTTAAAGATGTATTTATTGTCAGAACAACATTTTAGCCACAGCAACCGAAGGCTCAGAAATCACAGACAGTGCTGGCACCTTAGTCACTTGTCTCATTTGCTGTTGTAGACCTCGCTCACCTGTCCCGTTAGCCTCGGGAGCTTTTTCAGTCAGCTTTTGTACCTCTTTGATGTAACTCCATCAGTGCATGCTTCTTTTTATTTTTCAAGTACTTTCTTACTTTTTGGCACTACACGATGAAGGAGGCTCATCTTAAAGTAAACTCTTCCTGTCCCAGTTCTGGAATTGGTCATTTTTCCAGAGAGCCTTATTCCTTTTCCTATGGAATGGAGAAGCCAAGATCTGGGTGCGAGGTGTGCTAGGGTGTCCTTTCTGTAGGCCTTCTCATCTGGCAGAGTAAAGAAATATATGTGTGCATACTAACCCTTGTATGAACATATCTATGGTATATACAGATCTACAAATATTTCTGTATGTAACAGTCTTGTCTGTATGAAGCTAAATGTGAGTTGTTACTCATGTCGCCAATTCTGATCCATTACCCCATGGATCATTCTGGTCTCTTCCCTTTGCTTATCTGTAAATTACCACTCCAGCTGAGAAACTTGGTTCCTATCACCTCCATTAATCTACAGTAGACATGTGTATCAGTGTCAGAATTGTCAGCCGAGTCTCATGGAAAACAACTTTATCATGTAGAATATGGTGCTTGTGTGCAGATTTCCTTTTGCCTTCCTTCTTACAGACTTCAGAGGTTACAGAGATCAGCACCTTTCCCCTCCCATCCTCTTCCAGTTTGGTTATTTCTTACGTTTGTAATACTCTTAGCGTCTCTTGTCCTGTCTCCATTCCTTTCTGGGATCCCTTAATCTCCTAAATGATGGTCTTTAGATTGCATCCATTAAGCCTTAACTTAATGTGTTGTAAAGTTCTGAGTTTTGATAAGTGCACAATGACGTGTATCCATGAGTACAGAACAATAGAGAATAGTTTTATCCTGAAAATCCCCTGCCTCCATATCCCCCGAATTCTTGGCAACCACTGATCTCTTCACTGCCTCTATAGTTTTGTCTTTTACTGGGTGTATTTGGAATGTATGTATGGAGTATTTTCAGACTGGCTTCTTTGACTTAGCAATATGCATGTAGGTTTCTTCATTTAGTGTGTTTGTGGCTTGATAGTTTATTTCTTTTGATTGATCAGTAATATTCCCTGATCATGGTTTGTTTGTCACCTACTAAAGGATAGCTTACAGTTTGGGGCAGTTGTGAATAAACTGACGAATATCTGCCTGCAGGCCTTTGGGTTTTTGTGTGACCTAAGTTGTCAGACAAATCGGATGAATACCTAAGAGCGTGATTACTGTTTTATATGGTGACACTCTGTTCAGCTTTATCAGAAAGTCCCAAACTGTCCTCTGAAGTATTTGTACCATTTTACATTCCATCGTCATCAGTGAATCAGAGTTCCTGCTGTTCGGTACCCTCGCCAGCATTTTGATTTTCAGGTGGTTGGATTTCAGCCATTCTACTAGTTGGGTAGTACTGTCTCGCTGTTAAGGATTTTTTGTTTTGTTTTGCTTTTTTTAATTTCAGCTCCCAAACAAATGACTTTGAGCATCTTTTCATATGCTTATTTGCCACCTGCTCGTCTTCTTTGGTGAGGTGTTTGCTCAGATACTTTGCCCAGTTTTTAATTGGGCTGTTTGTTTTCTTACTGTTGAATTTTAAATCTTTCTATTTTTGAATACCAGTCCTTTATCCCACCCGCATGTTGTGATTTTTCTCCAGTGAGTTGGTTTAACTTTTTATTTTTCTAACAGTGTGTTTGTAGAGAGGACAGTTTTTAAATTTAATGAAGTCCAGCTTACCAGTTATTTCTTTCATGGTTTGTGCTTCTGGCATTGCATCTGAAAACTCATTGCGAAACCCAGGGTCACCCAGATTTTCTCCTATGTTCTCAGCTAGAAGTTCTATAGTTTTTGCATTTTATCTTTAGGTCTGTGATGCATTTCGAGCTATTTTTTTTTTTGGAAGTTGTAAGGTCTTCATCTAGATTTGGATTTTCTTGCATTTGGATGTTTAGTGTTCCAGCATCATTTGTTAGAAAGACTGTCCTTTCTCTATTGGATTGTCTTTCCTCCTTTGTCAGAGGCCAGTCGCCATATTCGTGTGGGCTTATTTCTGGGCTCTTGGGTCTGTTACGTCGTTCTCCTCTTCTGTTCTTTGGCCAGTATGACCCTGTCTTGATTACTGCAGCTTTATAGTAAGTCTGGACATAGTGTCAGATGTTCAACTTGTTTCTTCAGTATTATGTCAGCTATTCTAGGTCTTCTGCCTTTTTATATAAACCTTAGAGCAAATTTGTTGATTTCTGTGAAGTAGTTTACTGAGATTTGGATTGGGATTGCATTAAATCTGCAAACCAACTTGGGAAAATGGAGATTTTAACAAAGTTGAGTCTCACAGTCTAACATATAATATTTTTACGTTTATTTACCATCTCTTTTTATTTTCTTTTGTCAGAGTTTTCTGCATATATACCCTGTACATATTTTGTGTGATTTATATTTTAGGCATGTAATTTTTTTTGGTTTTATGAAATGGTATTATGCTGTTAATTTCATATTTCATATTTCAGTTATAGCTGGCATGTAGTAAAGCAAATTGTTTGCTTCGTGTCCTGTGACCTTGCTATAATGGATTCTTATTTCCATTTTTTGTTATTGATTTTCTGGGATTTTCTCTATGATAAATCATGTCATTTGTGAATAAAGACCGTTTTATTTTTTCCTTCCCAATCTTAATACCCTTTATTTCCTTTTCTTGTTTTATTTCACTGATTAGGATTTTCAGTATAATGTTGAATAGGGAAACCTTACTGGGGAAAGCATCCATTTGCTTACCATTAAGTATGATGTCAGCTGTAGATTTGTTGTATATTTATCACGTTGATGAAGTTCCTTCCTCTTCCTAGTTTGTCGAGTTTTAGTCATAAATGAATATTGGATTTTATCAGAGGTGTTTTCTGCGTCAGTTGATATACCATATGATTTTTCCTTTAGCCTGTTTTCATGGTGGATTACATTAACTGCTTTTATTTTTTTAATTACTTTTTAAATGTTGAAGCAGCTTTCCATACCTGGAATAAATCCCACTTTGTCATGGTGTGTAATTCCTTTTATACATTGTTGGATTTGATTTGCAAAGATTATGGTAAGGATTTTTGCATCTGTGTCATGAGAGGTAACTGATCTATAGATTTCCTATCTTGTAATGCCTTTTTTTTCTGGTTTTATTATTAACAAACTGACTTTTTCATTTTTCTTCATTCTCTTCTAGCTTTTTTTAATGTTTATTTTTATTTTTGAGAGAGATGAGAGTGTGCATGCAAGCAGAGGAGGGGCAGAGAGAAGGGGACAGGATCCAAAGTGGGCTCCACGCTGACCGCAGAGAACCTGATGCGGGGCTCAGATTCTTAACAGTGAGGTCATGACCTGAGCAGAGGTCGGATGCTTAACCCACTGAGCCGCTGGGCCACCCCTTCTTCTTGCCTTTATGCATACATGTTATCTGTGATTTTAGCTGTGTGAAAATGATGTACATGTGTTGTTGTATTTGTTCATTTAAATTGTTGGTCTGTAACATCCATTTAGTCTCTACCAAAGCGTTTTTTATGTTGGACCATAATTTTCATTCAGCAACAGTTATATTTAAAATCATATTGAATTTGGGGCTCCTGGGTGGGTCAGTCAGTTAAGCGTCTGACTCTTGATTTTGGCTCAGGCTGTGATCTTATGATTCATGAGATCAAGCCCCACGTCGGGCTCTGTGCCGACAGCCCCGAGCCTCCTTGGGACACTGTCTCTCTCCCTCGTTCTCTGCCCCTCCCGTGCTCGCTTGCTCTCTCAAAATAAACAAACATATGAAATCATTGAATTTTAAAATGAAAAATGTCACTCACTTACAGATAAAAGGTTACATATACTCTGAAATCCCTAGTTACATTAAGATAATGGTGAGGGCCCCGGCCCTTCTGTACTTGCACAGGAACTGTCCCCTAGAGAACGCCCTGGGGTCTCCTGGCTGGGCCGTGCGGGGGCCGCCACAGGAGGCCTGGCCGGCAGCATGGGGCAGTCTCTTCTCCCCCGTGCTTTTATGTTCTCCGTCTTTCCCTCATGCACCATTTCTGTCTCAGCTTCTGTTGGAACAGAAAGATATACTTTAATATTTACTTAGCCTGTAAAATTTTATATTTCCTACTGTTAAAGTTTTAAACAAGGTAAAAAAAAAAAACCTCTTAAGTTTATTTCTTTTTCTCATTCATTTGTCTGGTCAGTGTTTCTACAAGTAAAATGTTTTGCAAGGTGTGACTGCAGAGGAGGATGACAGCAGGAAATTTTAGGAGCTGCAAAGTAAACTAAAAGTGTCATAGGACAGTTATTAAGATTTTATTATAAAGAAAAAGATGACGGGTCGCCTGGCTGGCTCAGTCGGTGGAGCTTGTGGCTCTTGATCCTAGGTTATGGGTTCGAGCCCCAATTGGGTATAGGGATTACTTAAAAATAACATCTTAGAAAAAGGGGGGGAGCACGTAGGGGCCTCAGTCGGTTGAGGGTCCGAGTTTGGCTCAGGTCATGACGTGTGAGTTTCAGCCCTACGTTGAGCTTGCTGCCGTCAGCACGGAGCCTGTTTAGGATCTTCTGTCTTCTCCCCTGCTTGCGCTCTCCCCAGAATAAATAAATATTAGAAGAAAAGAAAAGAAAAGGGTGAGAAGCTGTTCACATGCATGTCTGCTTTTTCCCAGGCAGAGAATCCCCCGAACGGACCAGACTGTGGTTACGGCTCCTTTCACCAGCAGTACTGGCTCGACGGCAGGATCGTCGCCGTGGGGGTGATCGACATCCTCCCGTCCTGTGTGTCGTCTGTGTATTTGTACTACGATCCTGACTACTCATTCCTGTCTCTGGGTGTCTACTCTGCACTACGGTAAGGTTGCTTTTGACAACCCTTTGGATAATTCCTCATTTCATTCTATTCCGTCCTGTAACAGCAGAAATCCTGTTTGATAGTTCGTAATAATTTTGTTGCTACAGTCGTCTCCCCATATCAGTATTTAGAAATACCACTTTTAAAATTGAGGCCAGTGTCTGGTGGTAATTCCCTAGCTTTTTAAGGTATCCATCTAGTCTAGTGTATGAGAAATCATGTCTGTGGGGTGCTTTTTTGGTTTATGTATTTAGTTAAACTCCCCTACCAAGAACCATTTAATGTCCCTTAAATATTATCGTATTTACATATTTTTGTCATCATTATTGTATGTATTTTTTCATAATTAAAGGTTAAGTGAATCTCATCTGAATGAATTAAAGCAATGTGAGTCTGTTGGGAAGAATAGACAGTTACAGAAAGTACACAGAACGGGACCGGGAAGTCCCTGACTGTCCACCTGACTCTGAGGCCCTCATCAGCTGATTATTCCCTTGCCTGTCCATGGCTCCAAATACAGGCCGCACAGCCCAGATACATTTCCCTGATGGTAAAAGGACTGGGGTCTTACTCCATGAAAATGCTTTTTCTATTTTTATTCCTTCTTACCTGTGTGCGCGTGTGGTCCAGAGGGAAGGAGGCTTGGAAATTACTTTCCTGGTTCTTGTGTGGGAACGTGTCTCCCTCTTCCTCTTTCTCACTGTGTCAGTATTTTCTCTTTTCCCCGTCTCTGCATCTGACGGTCACAGTCTTTTCACATCATGGGAAGATAGATTTTGAGGTTATTTCTCTTATTAATTAATGTACTTTCTGAATTATAAAATCAGGAGTGTTGCTATTTTTCTTTAATTACTGTTTGGTTTTTATGAAAAATGTGGTCCATAATAGATATTGTTTGTTTCAGTAGGCCATAATATAAAGAAAAATTTCCATCTTGGTGTTTTAAACCTGACCCATCTCTTAATGCTAAGTCATAGCAGATTTACAATTATATAGCTTTGGGGCGCCTGGGTGGCTCAGTCGGTTGAGCCTCCGTCTTTGGCTTAGGTCATGATCTCGTGGTTCATGAGTTTGAGCCCCATGTCGGGCTCTGTGCTGACAGCTCAGAGCCTGGAGCCTGTCTTTGGATTCTGTGTCTCCCTCTCTCTCTGACCCTCCCCTGCTCGCTCGCTCGCTCGCTCTCTCTCACTCTCTCTCAAAAGTAAATAAAACATTAAAAAGAATTTTTTTAAACCATTATACAGTGTTTACAACTGGCCCCTGTAATATTCCTTTATTTTTCTCATGTATTTGACTGCATTTTTGTATAGGCTAGTTAAGAATATTCATGACTCCTGATGGCATCAGTGAAATTGAAATTGATAATTTAAAGCATTTATGTTTTGTAACTTTAGAAGGGTATATTTATTTCAGAAAAGCTACTTTTTCTTTGTACCCAAATCAGTCAACACTTTGTACAGTCATTGCCATTTTCCATCTTATTTTATTTTTGTATCTACCACTTTACAGCACGTAGCTTATGGATTTGTTTAGACTTCTCAGATCAACATTATGAATATTTATTCCCACATAGTGAATCCCAGCCTACATATGAAATATCATTTCATGCCCCAATAAACTAGGAGATACAGAAATCCTGCTGCACTCGAGATGGTAAATAATCAGTTCCCAGCAAAATTGTAAAGAGTTCTGTTCACTGTTTGGTGGGTCTCTAGAAGTGCTGGGGCCCGAGAGCTTCGAGGCGGAAGCGGGGGAGCCTGCTAGCCGGAGACTTGGTGCCACTGGAGAGCGGGGAGGTTGGCACTGGCCGGCAGCCTTGTCACTTGTCTGTGGCGCTCTGGGGAGTATTAGTTGCTGAGTTTATGGGAGAGGAAAGGCAGCAAGGAGGCTGACATTTCCAAGCAGAAGTGGGGATAGTAGGTTGTAAGTTTCCATTTCTATTATTGATGACAGTGTATTTCAGTGAAACCCCATTAGTTTGCCTTCATTCCTTCAGTTTCTTAAAGCAATTTACAGTGAATATAGTGTTTGTATTTTAATGTATAATCAGTATAGATTTTATGTAACCTAGTCTGTAGATTTATGAAATGTTTGAATGGGGATCACGAACATGGCATTAATTTATGTTTTGTTAGTTAGCAAGGTGAATTTTAGAAATGAGTTAATTTGTTTGACATATTTATTTGAGAACAATCTCTGTGTCCTGGGCACGATTCATAAAAGTGATAAGACAGGGTTTCCAGCTTTGTCAAAGCAGAGCGTAAATTTGAATACCAACAACATAAATTTAGGTACTCCCTTACGCCATGACAAAAATAGTCACAGTGCTGGGGCGAGGTCCTTTATGAATAGGGTGTCAGGTGGCAGCTGTGCAAAAATCTGAGGGTAACATACAAGGAGGTGACCTGATCTGATTGATACTGAACAAAACGACCTGGACCGTTCTGCGGGATTTGCAGGGGGCGAGGGAGGACCCAGGGGAGCCGTTGTGCCGGCTGGGACCACAGTGGCCACGGTGGATGTAGTAGGTGGGAATGACGGCAAATCCATCTGCATTTGTCGAGGTCGGACATGGGAGTAGAGGGGAAAAGCTGAGGAGGCTCGCAGATTCGGGCCTGAACCGCTGAGGGGGCGGAGCGGCAGCGCAGGACCGAACACAGGGCGGCGGCGGCGGCCGGGCTGTCCTGGTCCGCGGCGCAGCGCGTTCCTCCGCACGTGAACCTTCGGAGTGGATTAGTTCCAGGAATGGTGGGATCTATTCTGTTCCAGGCTAATCGTGTTCGGTCTGCTTGGATTTGGAAATGCTTTTATTTTACAGATGAATTTGTAGGCTCACAGCCTTTCAGTGATTTAAATTTGAACTTGCAAAATGCACAGACTGTTCACTTGAATTTCAAGCATTCATTGCTACAAAAGAGAAAAAAAGAAAGAACTGAAAGAAAGAAAAAAAATCTTCAAGAAACAAACATAAAAACGAAACAAGCAACCTTCCTCTTACTTTAGAAATGTACTGCAGTTTTGCTTAACACTCCTAAGTACAGCCAGGCCTTCACTTGTACTGAAGTTCTGTGCCCAGACTTACCCGGATGCACGTGAAAACCCCTGCAAGCATGGGCATTGCTGCCAGCTGCTTTGTTCAGTTAATTCTTGCCGGGGCCAGCAGTGTAGTTCTTTCCCACTCTTTAGTCTTGGGGAGAATAAATTTTAGAGAGTAGCATCTGCCAGTAGAAGAGAGTTCTGCAACAGACGCCCTTGCAAGGATGTGCTTGGAAGTGGTTGTAATCAGAGTCACTTTCCTTGAAATGTGTTGGTTTTTGAATTTTATAAAATTTGTTGCACTGTTTTTAACTTGGTAAGCCCAGTCTTCTGAGAACTCCAGGGCGTAATGAGTAGTATATTAAATAGATGTCTTTATTTTTATGCTCTTTGAATTTTTGATCAACTAGTAAGCTCAGTAAAGTGTAAAATGTGAACTTCGATGCGTTTGCTCAAACTAATTTTGTGTTGTATGTTTCTTTAGTAAATGTTATCTTATGGTATCTCTGAAATTGTTTTTCTTTCAACACTTGGAGTTTCTTCATAGCCTAGTAGCAGAATTTCAGATTTCATCAGATATTTGATATCAAATTACGTAGTACTTTGAGTATGGGAACTAGATTTAACTGTGCCTTCCTCTTTATTCTTCTTTTGGCAGAGAAATTGCTTTTACTAGGCAACTTCATCAGAAAACAGCTCAGCTCAGCTATTACTATATGGGCTTCTACATTCATTCGTGTCCCAAGATGAAATATAAGGTAAAGCTGATTTTCATGTGTATCTGCTATAGATGCATTTCATGAAGATTAGTGCTTTCATGATTTCTCATCATTTTAGGTTAACTTGGGTGTATATTTATTTCTAATGTATGTCATGAATTATCCCATGAACTTTTCATGGACTCTAGCTTGTTCATGGCTTAGAACACTGCTGGACACATAGGTGCTTAATATTTGCTTAATACAGGTTAATCTGTACAAATTAGTCAAATATATAAAGATCTCGGCTATTCTGGAACATTCAGCAGGGCCCTGCTTACTTGAAGTAGCGCGGTAGCCTCACCAGGAGTCTACCATTTGCCGGTGCATCCCAACCCTCCCCCTAGCCTCCATTTATTTTTACCTCCCTGCTCTTTTAGCTTCGTTTCCTTCGGACCCTGTCAGAGTCCAGAAAAGTTGGAGCTTGATGTAAGCAGTGAGGTACTTTCAATGATAAAAATAATAATAGTAATGCAAATGTTCATAAGGTTTTCATTATAGAAAAATGAATCTTTAATATGATTTTTGTCTCAGGGCACAGAATTGGGCTTCAAAGGGGGTCACATGGTTTAATTAAGGATGACGCTGTGCTGCCTCAGAAATGAAGCTTTCTGTAGTGAGAACCACGGCGTTTACTTTGTGATTCATCGGACTATTGCGAGATTTAACTAGTGTTTCAGAATTTTCCTTTCAAAATAGTTTTACCACTTATATTCTCCTTAATGAAGCTCTTTGATGTTTCCCGAGGATTAGCAGCCTACTGTGTGTAGAAACCCCGGGAAGCACAGAGCGGTGTGAAGGGAGCGGACACCCCACCTAAGCAGCAGTGACCAAACACCTTGGCTCTACTTAGGACACTGCTTTACGCTCTGAAGAGGCAAAAAGATGTAAACATGAATTTTCCTTCTCAAATTTGTAATCTAGGTGAAGTTTGGGAGTACTTTACATGAGAACATGTCAGGCCAGTGGCTCGGTAAGTGGCCTGATGTAGAGTAGGCCTGACGGGGAAGCACAGAACAGAGAAGGAGCAGGTAAGTTAGGGTTTGCGGGGGCGGAGTCCTATGAGGAAAAGGGAAACCAGGGGGCGCTGAGGGACTTGAAAGCTGCCCTGAGGTTTTTAGGCAGTTGGGAACTCTTGAAGGTTTCAGAGCCAAGAGCATGGCATGTACACATCCAAAAACATACACGAATATATAAATTGTGAATTTTTTTAAGTTCTGGGAATTTTTAAAACCTAAACCGAATTGGAAAGTGTAATTGAGCTCCTGTGCACCAGTGTCCCGCTTCAGCCAATCAGGCCTCTTGTTTCACCTCTTCTTTCACCCCCATTCCTACCTCCATCATCTTTTGAATAATTTTGGAACAAATCCAGAATATCATTTCATCTGTTCGTGTTGTGGTGTGTTTTCTTTCAAAAAGATGAAAACATTTTGAAAAAAGACTCACAGTCTCATCATCACACCTCTAACGTATTAACAATATTTCTAAGTACCTTTCTGCCTCTAGTCCGTGTTTGTATTTCTGATGCTGCCTCATATTTTCTGCAGTTTGACTTAGAACCCAGACGAGGCCCATACAGTTGGTTGATAGGTCTCTTAAATCTTTTTAATCTGTAGATTTCCCCTCCCTCCTTTTTTTCCCCCATACAAAGGCATACTCCATAAACTTGGTGATTAACTATTTGTGGGAATGAACAAAAGTGGTGCCAGAGTGTTGGGGTTAAGTACGGAACGTGTGGGGAAGGGATGCTCGCATTGGTAGAAGCTGTGGATTCTAACAGTAGGACCGGCTTTGAGAGGGAGGTGGCGCACGTTACCTTGCTGGTTCCGTGCCGACAGCCCAGCTAGTCTGACCAAGGCGCGCTGCTGGCACTTCACCCCGTAGTTAAGTGTACGCCGTGGGTAACTTGTGAATTTAATATTCAAATATTTCTTTTAATCCTGAATTATTACTTTAGTTGACAGACCTAAACATACATTCTTTTACAAATTTTCTTTTAATGTTTATTTATTTTTTGAGAGAGAGAGAGAGAGAGAGAGAGAGAGAGAGACATAGCACAAGCAGGGGAGGGTCAGAGAGAGGGAGATACAGAATTTGAATCAGCTCCAGGCTCTGAGCTGTCAGCACAGAGTCCGATGTGGAGCTCGAACCCACAAACTGTGAGATTATGACCTGAGCCAAAGTCAGACACTTAACCGACTGAGTCCCCCAGGCGCCCCTGCATGAAGACTCTTAATCCCACCGTTGTTGACTCCAGTCCAGAATAATTACTGTGTTCTTCAGTCTCCTTCCGAGGGAGAGCTCTGCTTGGAAATAGTCATCCGGCTGGTATCTAGTTTTTAGTTAAGAAATAAAAACTATTCTCCATGTCGTTCAGTCAGTCCGGCTTAATCATACCCAACTGAAATTTGTCAGGATTACAGCTTCAGGATATTTTTTTAAATTCCATTTCCATGAGAGATACCCCCATGCTCACCTGTCCTCTGGCTTACTTTTTACATACGTTCTTATAATACTTACTTGAGCTCCTGCTGGAAATGCAGCAAGATCCCTGGTCTCAAGGAACTTCCATTCTATTGGAAGACCTACAGCAGGTTAATAAGACGAATGTCAGGAACAAGCACTGGGTTATATGGCAAGTACTAGGTGTGGCTCCTGTAGAGGAGAGTCAGGAGAGCCACTCTGAGGAATAATATTTAGGCTGAGATTTGATTGACAGGAAGTCAGCCCAATGGGAAGACGAGGAGTCATTTCAGGACAAGACCAAGGTGCAGTGCTGCTTTGCTTTTGAGTTGCTGCTGTCATCTGTCTTGGCTATACTTTAGGATGACCTGTTGAACCTTTTTGTTTTTGAAAGCACAAGTGTCCCAGTGGTGGAGAGGGGGTGGGGATAGGGCACAGGGAGAGAGAGGAAGAGTGAGTGAGAGAGAGAGAGAGAGAGAGAGAGAGAATATCTCAAACAGGCTCCACACTTAGCATGAAGTCTGATGCGGGGCTTGATCACATGACCCTGGTTCATAACTTGAACCAAAATCAAGAGTTGGACACTCAACCAATTGAGCCACTCAGGTGCCCCCTAGGATGACCTGAGAAACTTAAAAAAAAAAAAATGACACTTGGGCCCTATCTTCCCTGACCCCCTTTGGGGGCCAACCATGGGCATCCGTTTTTTTTTCTTTAATTCTCAGAGGATTCTAATGCGAAAGCAAGCTTGAGAACCACCACACCAGATTAATTTTTCATATCTGAGAGCCTAATAATGAACTGGAAAAATGATTGTTTCTCATTTTAAAGTTGGCTGTTTTCTGTTCATTAAATTCAGAGTCACTCATCTTGAAGAAGTTCATGTCTCCGCTTTGTTATCTGGGTCCTGGAACATCTAAGGCTGAGTGACTGTCCCGATCTCTTGTTTTACTCCCTCGGCACGTCCTCCGCGCTGGCAGACTCCTCGCTCGTCCTTTCGCGGCCTAGCAGTCACTTGCTCCAGTGATCGGTACTGGACGCTAAGACTAGATTTGACCACCCCCACCTCCCTTAGCGGTTTACAGTTCTTCCCCAAATTCGCATCTATCTCGTGTGCATGTTTGTGAGACTCTCGTGATGTTTGTCTTCATCACATATGCCAAGTACCTAACAGCGTGCCTGCCGCGCGGGAGATGTTTAACTTTTAATAGACATTTGTTGAATTAACGAGAAGAAATACTAGTGCTGAGGGTCAAGAAGCATGTAGAATAGTGAGAAACTCCCTCATTTGTTTTACAAGTATTTACTGAGTGTGAATAAGACAGCTTCTGCTTTGCAGGTAGGTTAGAACCTAGTAGGACAGCCAGGCAATTCTAATGGAATATGACTGGATGTCATGGAGCGCTGATAAGAAGCACTCATATCAAAGGGAGGTGGTGGTGCGGGAGTGTATAACACTTCGGAGAAGGTGCTTAACTGTAGCTGGGCTTGGTTTTTGCAACTGTGAAATGGGCTGATAAATGAGCTATGTTGTGTTGTTGTTGTTGTTGTTGTTTAAGTAAACTCTAAACAACTTGAACTCACAGCTCTGAGATCCAGAGTTGCATGCTCTACCAACAGCCAGCCAGACATCCCAAGATACATTGTGTGTTTTTGTTTAAATGGTTTTTATTTATTTTTGAGAGAGACAGAGACAGCACAACAGGGGAGGGTCAGAGAGAGGGAGATAGAGAATCTGAAGCAGGCTCCAAGCTCTGAGCTAGCTGTCAGCACAGAGCCCAACGTGGGGCTCGAACCCACGAACCGTGAGATCATGACCTGAGCCGAAGCCAGACGCTTAAGTGATTGAGCCACCAGGTGCCCTGATATATTGTATTTTTATCCCAACTTGAGTGCAGAATCTTCTCGTACTGGTAGGATAGCACCTACTCAATTGGGTAGCATGCACAGAAACCATTGCCTGTGCTTTCACTGAGTCCTGTCAAGGGTGTGTATATGCTGATAAATGGCGCCCGGGTTTCTACATGGCCTGCTTGAGCTGTTAGCCAGACTTCTTACTTTGGCTCAGATGCTGGGGAAAAGCAGAGGCCTGTGTTCGTGTATACCAGTTCTGCCTCCCTTTGTGGAAATTCAGAGAATTGTAGACACTTGCCTTTTGTTTGGAGGAAGGTGGCACTGAACCCTGTTGGGGTTGGTGCTACAGAGCGGAGAACTCTCCGGACTCTACCCCGTGTTGTGCCACAGGATGTCTCTTTGTTTTGCCCTTGTCCATTTGGGGCAGAAAAAGTCTGAGCTCAGAATGTTTGTGGGCAGAATTGGGCAGAAAAAAATGGTTATTTTTTCCATTGATAGATATTTTCACTTCACTGAAGGATATTTTATTATATTCAGTTATGAAGGAATAGGATTTCTCAGAAATGTGCTGTTCAGAGTCGGAAGGTAGATGTCGGCTCTGGCATGAATGTTTCATGTTGCAATTTTAGGGTCCAGAACTAGACACCAACAAAAGATAACTCACAGAAAATGAATTGCACACTGTTGTACTATCTCTGGTCTTCAGGATTTAGTGAGGGAAAATTTAGTATCTAACTACAGTAAGAGTTAAAAGTGTATCGTCTTCGTTGGGGCATAGCTAAGTGCCATTAGTAATGGTATATTTTTGCCACATTGAAAAATCTATAAAAGTGTTTTCTATTTGGTACTAAAGAAAGAAAACATATCTTCAAAGAGGAGTCTTTTCAGTAACTGAGAAGGAGCAGGGTCTGAGATGCCCGAGCTCTAGACCCAGGGAATGCAGCCCTAAACAGGGTGGGCGCCTCGGCCCTGACGGAGGTCACAGCCACGGGAGCAAGCAGACAGTCATTGCACGGCCGTGACATGGCGCCTGGTGGTACCACGCTGTACCTGAAACCAGAGCCCTGTTTCATTTGGATTTGCTCGTGTAGACTTGGGCTTGTTCAGCTACAGCCTTCCCACGTGGTACACTTACTGTATGAAGTAGAGCAGATGAAAGCATTCAGCAGCAGGTCCAGGAGACGGAGAAGACTGGGCTTTACCTGCTCCCTTTTTACGGAGGAATGAGTTTTCAGGAAGACAAGCTGAAGGGACGAGTTTATCAGTACGTGTAGGGAGGACCATGGCTCAGTAGATGGCTTCCAAGGGTGCCATCATGAGCTCTCCTCACCCGGGGGACGTGTTCTGTTCCATCCATCAGAGGAAGATTCTGTTTCCCCTGATCAGACTGGCCTTGTGACTTGCACTAACTAACAGGTTACCACGGCCCGAACTCTCGGGGCTTCCGGCCCCCGCCTTCAGGGGACTGGCAGCTTTCCCTTCCTCTGCCGCGGGAGCCAGCCGTCTTCATGTCACAGGGCCAACTGCTGCTGGAGGGAGGGGCCAGCCAGGGGGCCGGAAGCCCTCTTGGGGGCTTCAGCCCCAGCGGAGCTTCTACCTTGATTGAGCCTAAGAGGTCCCGGCAGAAGAACCACCTGACTGAGCTGTAGCCAACTCACAGAATCCTGAGAATCATAAATTAATGTGGTTTTCAGCCTCAAAGATTTGGAATGGATTACTCCTCAAAGCAACAGATGACTGAAACACATGTTACAGGATGGAGATCACGCAGATAGAGGTGGAGACGTTCTTGTAGATAGAAATCATTCTGTGGGGAACTCTGCAGACCCAGAATTGACCCTGAATTGAGCTGAACTGACCTGAGAAGCTTGTGATGGCTCAGCGCGGGGGAGTTTTCGCAAAGTCACTTCATTTCCATACACGGTCATACATAGAGATGTACCCAGTTGGCTTAGAAGAATTCATCTTTGTAAGGGAGTTCATTTACCACCCCGACTCGAGCCTACAACACATTTGTTGACATGATGATGAGTGTTGATCTTGCTTGTCCTGCTAGCGATGAACACTGCAGGATGAAAATCCCCACGTGGCCGTCTTCATAGTTGCGTAGATGGCACCTGTTGCCGTAAATTCTCCTCTCAGAATGTGCGTGCTTGGCTAGTTTATAACACTTATGTTTTTGTGTATCACATTCCCTAAATTGCATTCTTAATGAATTCTTTTGGTTTTCTACCTGTGTGGGTATGTGTGTAAAGACTGATTTACAGAAATATTCCATAGTAAGACAATGTTAAAAAAAAAATTTTTTTTTTTTTTACTCTTTGTTTGAGAGATATAGAGAGACAGAGTGCAGGTAGGGGAGGGGCAGAGAGAGTGGGAGCACAGCACCCAAAGCAGGCTCCAGGGTCTCAGCTGTCAGCACAAAGCCCAGTGTGGAGCTGGAACTCACAAACTGCAAGATCGTGATCTGAGCCGAAGTCAGACGCTTAACCAACTGAGCCACCCAGGTGCCCCAATATGTTTTCTTTAATGTTTGTTTATCTTTGAGAGAGAGAGAGAGCATAACTGGGGACAGAACGTGAAGAGAGGGGGACAGAAGATCTGATACAGGCTCTGCGCTGACAGCTGTGAGCCCAATGTACAGCTTGAACTCAAGAACCGTTCATCATGACCAGAGCCAAAGTCAGACACTCAATCGACTGAGCCGCCGAAGCGCCCCATAGCAAGATGTGTTTTGTCTGTGCCTGTAGTCTTAGAGGTGGGGCACAGGCTGGTCACAGATGAGTTGAAGGAGAGCTGAAAATAGTCATTAATAAAAGGAAGTTTCTTGATGTTATTGTTCACATTAACTGTTGTAATAATCATGGCCATGTTCATGGGATTCGGTACGGTTGTAGCATAAATCAGTACCAGTCTGGGGGCTCAGGAGCTGGCTGATGTGAATAGAAATAGTGGTTTCCACCTAGAAGAGTGTCTTCCTGGAGGAGTTCTCCTGCCGCAGCGGCGGGGCAGGTGCGGCCTACTGGCTGCTGAGCTCGGTGACGCTCGTCTTCCAGGTCTGCTGCTCTCCTGGTTCCAAGGTAGCTGCTGCCCCTTTGGGCATGGTGGGCTGTTAGTGGTGGCTGGAATCAGAAAAGAGCAATGTTTTCTCCTATGTCTCTCTTTTTCTTAACAGATATATTTTTAATTGTGGTAAAAAATATGTCACAAAGTCAACCACCTTAAGCATTCTGAAGCATATGGTTTAGGGCTGCGAAGTGCATGTTCACACAGCTGTGTTGCAGCTTGCAGAACGGACACTGTATCCCTTAAACTAGCTCCCTGCTCCTGCCCGCCAGCCCCCGGTGAGCACATGCTACTTTTGTCTCTGACTTTGACGCTGGGAGGCATCTTCTGTGACTGGAGTCATGCAGTATCTATCTTTTTGTGACCAGCTTAGTAGCATAATGTCCTCCGGGTTCATCCATGTCGTAGCAAGTGGAAGAATTTCTTTCCTTTTTAAGGCAAATAGTATTCCATCGCACATACACGCCGCGTCTGCTGACAGACACTTGGGGCGCGCCCACCTTTCAGCAACTGTGAGTCTGCTGCTGCGAACATGAGTGTGTGGATACTTGGTCGGCTTTCCCTTTCAGTTCTTTTCTGCATCTTCCCAGAAGTGGAATTGCTGGGTGATACGGTAATTTTATGCTCAATGTTTCGAAGCCCCACGTCGCTGTTTCCTGTCGTGGCTGTGCACACGGGCTCTGACTGCCCCACGTTCTCGCCCACACTTGTTATTTTCTGGTTTGGTTTGACAGTAGCGCTCCCAACGTGCGTGAGGTTGTCTGTATCTCTTACCCAGAAGCCTCCCGGCTCACTTCCCTCACCCTCCTTGTCGGAGTTGTGCCTCTCGGCTGTGCCCGAGCCCGCCACTGGCGAGGGGCAGGAAGCTGACCGAGCTCTGCTCCGTGGCGGGAGGAGTCACTTCCCGGAGCTCGGCGGGGCCTTGCAGAGGGCGACCCTGGAGCGGGTTTTCTCTGCCTTCTGCCGACCGACTAGGACCTGGGCGTCTGCTTTGTGTTCGTGTATTTTATGTGTGCGTTACATAGTTTATGTGCATACATCATGTAGTTTATACACATATACAGCTGTAGATTATTATTTCATATACTTTAAAAAATCGAGCTGTTGGTTTAAATCTGTTTGATTTGTTTTTCAAATACTTTTTAAGTGAATTTGCCTGTGTTTCCGAAATGTTTGATGTTTACATGTAAAGCTTAGTTTATCTTCTTCCAGCTTGACCCCTTCCCATACATTTTAAAATGATTGGATTTCCTTTAAAAGTAAACATTGGAGTAGATAGAAATGATGGTAGGTGTAATTTTTAAAAAAATTCCTTCTCCATGTCTCTTGGAGTGCTGCTGTAGGGCCATTCCGTGATCCGAAAGAGGTGTTTTGACTAAATTCTTATCCAGACTTGTATGTGGGCCAAAGTAAACAGTGACTTCAGTCTGTCTGCTTTGGTGCATGACATGGCCAGACATCAGATAGTTGAAACATCGAGAAGGGTTCGGAAATGTCAGAAAAGAAACAAAAAGCGAATTCATCTGTGATTAATCGTTCCTCAGCTCGGTGCCTCAGCCCGATTGTGGTCAGACAGCACCTCTGGAATTCTGCAGGAGCCCGTGGAAGGGAAGGTAGTTGGCATTGCTGTTATAAACGCAGCTATAGGGGAAAATTGGGGTTTGTTTACAAAGCTGCATCTGCAGAATCCCGGGCTGCTGAAATCCCCAGGCTCCCACAAGCTCCCACGCTTTTCAGTTTCCTGACCAGACAAATTAGCATGTGTTACTTCACTACAGTATTGCAGCCGCGGGTAATGCATTTGGGTGCACATGGTAGTGACTTTGCTACTGTTGGTCTGAAAGAAATACAATGATCTCATCAGTTACCCACAGCACAGAGCAAAACTCTGGGGTTTTTGACTCAGCAAATCTTTTTCTGGATATTACATGTCCAGTGAATTAGACATAGTCAGTAGAAAAGATGACCACGGAATACTTTCAGTAAGGGATTCTTGATGCCTCCTGCAGGCAGTGGGAGGTAAAAGAATTCACATGCTCATCACAAATTCTTGTTCCTAAAATTGTCACAGGTGGAAATTTGCCACGTCAGAGTCAAAAAGCGGTTCCTTATGGGTCATGTGTTTTAAGTTTCTCATTACAAATGAGAAAATGCAAGCCCAATGTGCTTAACCTGCCCAGAGTTTGAATTAATTCATATTTTTTAAAAAAGATTTTATGTATCTTTTCAAGTAAATTCTGCACCCAGCATGGGGCTTCAGCTCACAACCCGGAGACCAAGAGTTGCATACTCTACCAACTGAGCCCGCCAGGCTCCCCTCACTCTTTAATTTTAGTAAAGTAAGGGGAAGTTTGAAGTGGTTTTCATATAAATGGCTTTTGTTTCTCAGATTTTTGATGAGTTACAACCTTTAATTTTGAAGTTATCCTAAAATACGTACATAGTAATTAAAAGTAAAGTTCACTGGGGAATAAAAGCATATTTGATCGTGTGTCTTTTCCCATCCTCTTTCCGTCTGTCCACAGTGGAATAGACAGCTTGGTACCGTGCGTGATTCCTAATCCTTGAAAAACTGCAATTGTCTTTGGAGCTTTTGGAAAACACTACCGCCGAACTCGACCCTGACCTCCTAAGAAAGAGTTTGCTTTTCTCCTTCACACAACCCCGCTCCCCAGCCGTCAGCTTCACACGCTCTGGGCCTTCCCTCCCTCCATGCCTTGTGCTGTCTCTTACCTCCCCTTGTTCCGGCATGTTCCCCCCTGAGCTTCCTTTCCAGACCACATGCCTGCTCTACTTCTGCAGGGAGGCCGTTCCCTGCCCGCTCCGGCTCTCCTGCCCGTGTGCTCAGTGAAGCTGGAGGCAGCCTTCCGGATCCTGGCAACTCTTGGCGTGCCCCAGTGTGATATCTGCAGCCCTCCGGTGCTCCGGGTGCCTGTCGGTCCACGTGGTCAGCCGGTGTATATGGAGGGCCTGCTCTGTACAAACTTTGTGCGAGACGCCAAGGCAGGAGGAGGCTGATCAGACCCAGCTCCTGCCTGTCAGGTCCTCGAGCAAACCTTGGCTGCTCCATCCTCTCCTCAGTGCCCAGCGCAGTGATTGGCACATTTAAGGTGCCCAGTGACCTTACCGATGCACGTTGCATGCGGAAGGCAGGCCTCTGTCTGAAGGAACAAAACTGGGAAGTGAAGGGAAGCGCTACATGGAAGCGTGCGGGGAACCGGCTTCTTCCCAGGTCCTCTGGTTGGAGCCCCGAGCTTAGGAAAACGGGAAAGTCCTATCTCAGTGGTCCAGTTTAGATTTTCCAAGAATTGTTTCTGCTACCTCTCTGTAGCTGTTGCTGTTTTAACAGATTATGGAAATGTGATGTGTCCACAGACATGTGCAGGTTTTCATTGCACAGCTTGATAAATTTTCAGTCTCCACTGTGCAACCAGCACCAAGTCAGAGAAGCAGAATATTCCAGCCCCACCAGCCTCTTCACGCCCCCGTTGGCTAGTCTCCCGCCTTGACGATAACCACATCTTGCCTATTTTCACATTTTACATAAATGGCATCACTCAGTGTATTTTATTCTGTGACTGACTTGTTCCACTCAGCAGTGTCTTTCGGAGATTTCCTGATGTGATTGTGCGTAGCAATAGGTGATTTATTCTCATTGCCTGTAATGCCCATTCTCCTAGGGCTGGCCTGTTTCTAGGTTTGGCTAACGTAAGTGCAGCTGTGCACACCTGTCTCTGGGTGGACGCATGCACATATTTCTGATGGGCATAGACCTAGGTTTGGAACTGCTAGATCACAGGTGTAGTTCCTACTGTCCATCATTAAGTGATTCTATTAATTTACACTCTTACTTATAGCAGAGGAAAGTTCCAGGTGCTTCTCATCCTGATAGTGTAATGTAGGGGGTGTGTCGAGGTGTTGATTTGATTTTGACATTGGCTGACTAAAGTTGAATGCCTTCTCATGCAGAGGAAAGTTCCAGGTGCTTCTCATCCTGATAGTGTAATGTGGGGGGTGTGTCGAGGTGTTGATTTGATTTTGACATTGGCTGATAAAAGTTGGATGCCTTCTCATGTGTCTCCTGGCCATTTGTGAGTTGTCTCTTCAAGTCTTTGGCACATTTACCTGTTGTCGGTCTCTTATTTGTAGAAGTCCTTTTAGCATTCTGGACGAGAATCCTTTGTGGCATCTGTTTTATAGATACCTTCTTCCTCTCCCTGCTTGCCCTTTTTTTTTTTTTCCTCTTAATGGCATCTTTTGATGAGTAGAAATTCCTAATTTTAATGTAGTCCAGTTTATCTTTATGGCTTTTGTAGCGGGTTCAAGGAAAGTTTGCCTTCCCTGTGGCCATGGAAATGTTTTCTTTTCTTTTGAGAATATCAGTTTTACCTTTCACACTTAAGTAATCTGAAGTTTTTTGTGTATGTTTGTGCTAAGGGTCAAAACTGAATTTTTTTCTCCCAGATGGATAATGACTCTTAGTTTTTAAGGGCACTGCCCTAAACATAATCAGCTTAATAAATAATTCAATTAAATTACTTCTGTGTTATTATATTTATATTGTGATAAAATGTGACGGCTTTCCCTTTGTCAGACTTAGCCTTGATGTCATTAAATGAGCAAATACCTCCTTTAACATAGGGGTTTCTCCCTATAGAGTGACACAGGCCAGCCTGTTCTACAGTGAATGTTTGATTTCAGTACCAAGTGCGAGTAAGCCATTTGCTCTTGTACATTTCTTCCAAATAACTTAAAAAATAAAAGGTGTGGCCATGCAGAGAACTGCTTTCATTGAAACAGGGTGATATGTTTTGTGAAAATTCAGTTACAAGAATGATTAAAACACGATGAAAAGTTCATGGTGTCTGAGTGGTTATCCTCTCCAGTGTTTATCATTTGCCAGTCACACCCCATCTGTCAGTTGCCGTATATGATTGCTTATGCCGTCGAATTCATTACACTGAAGTTAGTATTTTTATGTCACCCAGTTTATTTATCCTCTTCCTCTGTGATTTCTGGTTCCTGTGTCATGCTTTAAAAGAGCTCTTCTGTGCCCGCAAATTAAACCAGCGATGCCCTCGCTCTGCTCCTTTCACCTTACAGGATTCAGCTCTGAGACCGTGCGGGACTGCGTGGGATTATAAATCCCTGTCTTCCCGTCTGTCTGTTTCTTTAGACTCTGTGTCTCAGGAGGTGGAGTTTAAGCTCATTTATTATTCAATTTTAGCAGCAATCCCTGACCTACAGTAAATGTTCAGTAAATCTTTGGACAAATGGATGGATGGCAATGTGAGGATAATGACTAATTGGATTATTGGTTAGAGGGGAAAGTGCATATTTGTGCCAAAGAAAGTGGTATCATTTGGCATTTCTACAGGATCTCTTTATGGTTGCAGCAATATTCGTTAAAGGTAAGTTTACTAATAGATTGTTTGCTGTTAAGGTGACGAGAAAGTTGTGTTTGAGTTGTCAGCTGAGCAGTGCAGATTCTCTTCTGTTGGATATTCAGATTGAAAAAGCATTGCAACTACTTTATAACGTTTGTGATTCTGAAACTATAGTCCTGTGTAATATTATATATGGGTTAATATTTGAAATAAAAGGTTTATTTTTAAACAGGTTGATTTAGAAATGTATCTAATTGAAAAAAGTTCACTGTATGTGTAATTGTGTGTAAATTCAGTCTGATCACTATTTTTAACTCACATTAGTTCATTTCATGATCTAACATAGTAAAGTGGGGCACTGAGGGGCTTCCCCCCCCAGATTCCTCTTTCCGCTTTGCCCTTAAACACCTCCGCCCCGGATCTAGAGACCCTTTTGATTGGGACAGTGGGGGAGGGTGCGTGTGCTACTGGCATCTAGTGGGTGGAGGCCCAGGATGCGGGGCACGTGCTGCAGCACACATGACGGCCTCTGGCTGCAAAGAGTTGTCAGTCACACCAGGCTTTGGAATCCCTGCGTAAAGGTCCTCTGCTAGCCAGTAAAGTCTGCAGCACTCGTTGCCAAATTAGCCTGGTAATTTGACTATTGCTGTGGAAAAGGAACTGTCAGAAGGATTAATTTGGGGTTCACCATAACGGTCTTGAAATTAACTATTCTGCATGACACACCAGAGAGGAGTTTCTTGTCTCTAATTCCTAACCCTGGGCGGCCGTAATGGCCAGCTCCAGGACTGTCTTAAATTTTCTCTAGGGGTTTACGGGTGCCCTTCATGTCATCTTAAAGGTAATTTAATGTTTCTGTACAATGAGATGTATCTGCCAAATCTTGAGGTCTCTCAGAAGAAGCAGCAGCAACAACAAATAAGGGCAAAAATTCCGAAATGTGATGGTTTCCTTTTCTAGTACTTATGTGTGTGGGAGGGTCTGTCTTTCGTATTTATAAATCATTCTGTTTTCCTTGCTTTGTAGGGGGAAAAAAAAAAACTTGACAGCCTAATAGCCAAGTGAACTTATCCTAGCAGCTAAATTCAGTTCATCTTAATTTTTAGTGCGGAGAGCATAGAGTTGCCACATACATTTTAAGATAGGAGGCTGTGCTCATTTTCGGCGTTGATGGGTTAGAGGTTGGGCCATTCTGTGTTCATGTCCTTCAACCTGGCATGTTTGGAACTAAGCTGTTTCAGAGAAACACTTACGTGCTATGTGTTCAACTCCTGTTTATCTCGCTGAGTGTTCTGCCTGGGTGTTGATAAGAGAATGAGACCAGCCCCCTCCCCCTCCCCGCCCCCACCCCCACACCTCCCAGGACTCTACTTCACAGCACAGATCTTCTTTCCTTCTTTAAAAAAATTTCTTTTTTTAATGTTTGTTTATTTTTGAGAGACAGAGTGTGAGCGGGAGAGGGACAAAGAGAAAGGGAGACACAGAATCCAAAGCGGGCTCTAGGCTCCGAGCTGTCAGCACAGAGGCCCGACGTGGGGCTCGAACCCGTGAACCATGAGATCATGACCTGAGCCAAAGTCGGCTGCTTAACCGACTGAGCCACACAGGCGCCCCTCTTCTTTCCTCCTTATACCTGTAGATGTTCTCTCGGTTCTTAGGGCTTCATATGTGAAAATAAGGCAATGGTAAGATTTTCATATGTAACACTTTCAAAAGCCTTGTGGTCTTTGTGTACCAGCTAAAGGGAAGCAATCTTGAGTAGCATAATTATCTTGGAGACAGAGCAGTG
The DNA here is from genome assembly GCF_006229205.1 of Suricata suricatta. Lineage (NCBI taxonomy): Eukaryota > Metazoa > Chordata > Mammalia > Carnivora > Herpestidae > Suricata > Suricata suricatta. The sequence continues at coordinate 177,219,211 of NC_043701.1, read as the reverse complement.
CATTGAAAATGACCATGCTGAGGAGCGCCTGGGTGGCTCAGTTGGTTAAGCATTCAACCTCGGCTCAGGTCATGATCTTACAGTTCGTGAGTTCGAGCCCTGTGTCGGGTTCTGGGCTGACAGCTCAGAGCATGGTGCCTGCTTCAGACTCTGTGTCTCCCTGTCTCTGCCCCTCCCCCACTTAGGCTCTGTCTAGATCTTTCTCAAAAATAAACATTTTGAAAAAGAAAAAAAATGACCACACTGAGCAGCAGAGGATGTGCCATGTCCCCCGCTGATGGACTCCCGCACCCCCCACCATGTACCAGCGTCCCCACAGAGCTGTTCAAGGATGGTTTATACTGCCCACGAGTCCGTTTCATGAGAAAATTTGTGGTGTTTCCCACAATTCTCTTAAATCCAGATTCCTTTGCCCGGGTGTCAGGAGTTCCCTCCCTGATTCCTCGCCATCGGCCTTCAGACACACCTTTGTCCACCAGAGTGTGCTTCCTTCATTCTTCCTGCCAGTTCGTTTCTCTTCTTTCTTGTAAAATACATTGTAAATGTAAAACTCCAGTGGTCTGCCTTATCCTGTCGTAACCCGCGGGCCGGGGCCGCTTGTCCCCGGTGTTCGGTGGTACCTGTTTTGTCCGCCCCGACCGCAGGGCAGAGAATCGTCGCGGGTCCTTCTCCTGAGGGAGGGAGAGAAATGGGGGGCAGGAGAGGGAGACGCAGAGAGTAAAGACCGAACTCACGGTTTTCCGATCAGGCATAAAAGAGAGCTTTATTCAGAAAACTGTCTTTTATATAGGTTTCAAGGTGGGAAAACAAAGCAGCTGACCAAGGTTAGTTACCAGGTAAACAGAGTCAAATGAATATCAAAAGAAACGCCCAGATTTGCCTCAGCAATGCTGGGAAGGGGGGAGTTAGCACTGAATAATCCAAAATACGGTTTTGATCTTTTGTGCACCTTGGTCACTCACGTCTGGCCCAGCATGACAGACGCCAAAGTTATTTTGACCAGGAAATGGCAGTCTCCAGCCTCTAGATGCAAGTCTGGTTTGCTGGTTCACTCTCTGGAGAGTGAGAATCCTTGCCTGAGGCAGACAGAACACTTGGCGGCCCGACAGTATCCCACTTTAACCTTCCTTTTTTGGCGTCCTTTCAGCCATTAGTCACATGTATAGGTATATATGTATATATGTACATGTAATTATTATAATTTAATCCGGGACCCATGTGGTGGTTTGCACTTAATCTCCTCTATTTTTTTTTTTTCTATTACGTTTGTTCTGCATGGAGAAGTCCATTGCACTCAGATGTCTGCCATGGCCATACCCCTTTGCTGAGGGAACTTGCCATTCCTACAGACTCTGCCAAAAGAAATGCAGCCTTTGAGTTTAGACCACCGTGCCTCGTGACTTACACACTCCCGCCTTAACCCCTGTTGGACTGGGTGTGCCTGACGCAAAGGTGGTCGGTCTAGGGTGGATTACATCAGCGTAGGACTCGGCAGTAAAGCTTTGCCCACCGAGTGGTGGGGGACCAAATCAGTGAGATCCTCTCTCGGAAGGAAGTTTGGGTTGAGATTATAGTGGGGATCAGGACTTAGCAGGGGTGTCACACACAGTGCCACCTAGAGAAACTCAGACAGAAAGCTCAGGGTGAGTTTAAGCCTCCATAAACACGGGTCCTTAAAGTTTGGATTGTGGGCAAACTTTTGTCTACATGCACATTTGTGCTGAGGATAAAGTCCTGGGATTTCTTTCATCTGGTTTTCAAAGGGATCTGTGAATCCACAGATAGCCAGATGAGAGGGCGGCGAGAGGAGGGGGAGCAGAGGCAGAGTTGGTGAGCAGCAGATGAAAATACAGATTGGGGCCTCCTGCGCCGAGGGGACAGAGATAACCTCTTTTTAGACCCGCTTGCCAGTTCTCGAATTATGATGTTATCCATGAGGCCTTCATCTGGCCTGGATTTCCTCTTCTTCCTGGATAGCTTGGAATCGTCTGGAACCTGACCCTGCGTGGGGAATATTTCTGCCCACATTTTCCATGTGCCTTCCTGAAATGTCGTGTTCCCCTCCACCGTTAGGACCAGCCACTTACTGGGTCACCTGAGCGAATTTCTTTGTTTCTTCAAGGCCAAGTGCCAAACTGACAAACTTGTCTGCCAGCAGCACGGCTGCTTTAGAGAGGCCAACAGTGGTGCCTTTTCCTTGGGTGCCCAGTGCTGCGTTCGGTACCTGCCAGGCGTGGCCCCATAAACCATGTGCCCAGCCACGTGCGAGAGGGACAGTAAGACGGGAAGGAGCTGGTAAATGATTCTGTATAAACAGCACCAGATAAAACCCACGTCATGAATAGTCTTTAATCTTCCTGTCGGAGAAACATTTTATCTTCTGTTTCTGAGATGTTGTCTGTAAGATGAAGAGGGGGCTTCCAAACGAGTAGTTATTTAACCATGTTTGTTCTGGGCTTGATGCAGTACTTAGTGAGATAAATTCTACATAGAAGAAGAAAAAAGACTTAGAGACAAATACGAGCAGATGGTACAGAATATTTTGTTATCTGAAGTTTTAAAATACTGAGACAGTTCACTAAGGTTGAGATACTTTTTTCCCTGAGAATCTTGAAAAACAAAATGACGAAACAGACCTTGGCTGTGACAAAAGTAAAGGACCTTTGTCCCTCAGAGACAGGGCCATCTCGACTCTTCCGGCCTAACCCTGTGAACACTGAGACAGAGGTGCTGCTAATGAGTGTATAGTTTTTCCTGGTTTATGTGATAGTTGCTTTTAGAACCCGGAACTACCGAGTTTAACTTAATTCGAGCAGCGGCGTGTCGCCGCTCACGGCCCGCGTGGCCGAGCCAGACAGGGTTTTGGACTTGGCTTTCCAACTACCTTATGGTGAAGGATTGAAGCGAGGGAGAAGGCGTTGATTCAGAAAAAACCAAACAGTAGAGAATGCGCATTTTCTTTTTTCCTCTAATTCCTCAATGAAGCTTTTCACTAATATTCTTAGGGAAACACAATAATAAGTTGAAATAATGAAAATGAGAAATGTATAACTCATTTAAACTAAACTAACCAGCTGCCTTTCTTTGAATTTTGAGGTGGAAAAAGTTTTAAAGGGCCTCATGACTGCTTCGATGAGCCTGGTAGTCACAAGTATTAGAAGGGGGATGGATCCATTTTTCCCTTCTTTCTTATCACTTATTGATTTTTCTCTTCCCTTTTAATTTAATTTTCTTCCCATCAGTTTTGGGTGAACTGAGGAAAACTTACGAAGGACGTGCTGAGGTTGCTTACATGCCTGTGGTGTTACCATGGCGTCACATAGATTGTAGCCACGTACTTTAGTTAAGAATTTGGAATTAGGCTCATAGAAGGGAAATTTCTGCCTTCTCTGTATTCAAGGTTCCAAATTCTAGTTTAGCACCATATAGTTGCACTGCTCTTGGCTCACTAGGGCAAAACATCATGAGAATGATAAATTTTTTTTCATGTTTTTGGTTATAGGATCTTAGAAAGAAGGATCTAGAGAGATTCTAAGTATTTTTTAATGATTTATTTCTGAGAGAGAGAGCGCACGCGGAAACGAGCCAGTGGGGGAGGGCCAGAAAGCGAGGGAGACACAGAATATGAAATAGGCCGCAGGCTCTGAGCGGTCAGCGAGAGTCCAGTGCGGGCTTGAACTCAGGAGCCTTGAGATCATGACCTGAGTGAGGTCTGATGTGCAACTGACTGAGCCCCCCAGGCGCCCCGTATGTAAACAAGTGTTGCATAGTTACCCAAGTAATTCCGAGACGCAGTCCATGACACAGTGTCAGCATCGTCACCATCTTACAGACGAGAAGTCAGGGACACGGAGAGCCCGCGGGCAGACCGCTATGGAGCATCGGAGACCCTGCGCAGGGACACGTCGGCCACTCTGCTGTGGCCCGCGTAGCACATTTCCAAAGTGAAGACTTCTGGGTAGGGTTTGAAAGCCCTCTGAGTTGTCACAGCCCTCGGAGTCCATGTCACCACCCTCCAGAGACATACATTTTTGTTTTCTCATTTTTCTTTTGAAATCCTGGGCATGTGTCTTGCAGTGGATGGTAATGTCCTCCTGGTGCTGTACCCGCATGTGCGGATGTCGTGCGTATTTGATGGTGTGCTTGGCCGGCTGCAGCCTCTCGACATTATCAGTGGTGGCCGCTGGGGGGTGTGTGTGCGTGCGTGCGTGCGTGTGTTCCATTTCCCACTTGAAAGGGAAAATGATATTCTGGATTACCTGCTCCAATAGGTGGAGGGGCTCCTGCATTTTATTTAATACTGTGGACTTGCTTGAAGTCCAGACGTGCTTTTCCAGGTAGAATGTGTAAATGTTTCTGAGAAGACCTCTGAGCTCCCCTTACCTGTTGGCGTGGCGCTCACCTCTGGGGCCCCGAGGGTTAGCGAGGTGACTGAGCAGAGCGGTCGTGCAGCCCCCACATCCTCTTCTTGAAGTCATTATTTCCTGCTTCCTTCTGTGTGCTCTTCCCCTTTCTATTCTTATTTTTTTTTTAATTTTAAAAGTAATTCCTCATGTGGAAAAGGGAATAAAGGGAGTATTAAAAATAAAAATTGCTTGTGGTCATCTCACCCAGAGCTAATCGCTGGTGACATTTTGCTGTGTGTCCTCAGGCTTCAGTAAATACGCAGGCCTGCTTCCTCAGGGTTACTAGGTGATATATACCTTTTCCCCACTTGTTTCATGAGCGTTTTCCCATTCTCCTTCCATCTTCGGTGTACTCCTGATTCTAGGTGACTGCAAGTGTCATAATAACGTGCCATAGTTTACCGAGCATACATTTAAGTTAATTCCCCTTTATTGTTATAAATATCGCATGGCAGACATCGTTTTGCATATTTCCTTTTGAGACATCGCAGAATTAGTTCCTCTGCGCATCCACGCTAAGTGTAAGGAATCCATCCATATTGTGAGTCTCTTCACTGGGGAACTTTTCCTCCGTGGAGAGCAGAAGAATGTCATATATCAGAAGCTGCTTAAAATTAGATTTGTAAACACACGCAGGCATCTAACAAAGAATACTTTCTGTTCCAGGAGAAGTAAACCAGTTGATTTTCAATTTTAATTTTTCTGTTTCTGTTCAATTTTTTATTTGATTTGATTGCTGTCAGTTCTTTTTGTGAATTGATAAAATGTAAGTCTCCCCATTCCCACCATTCTCTGGATCTATGTAGGCACTGGTACGTACATTTTGTAGCCTTTTAGGAGTCAGTAGTGCCGATCTCTTGCGGCTATTTTAATTTCAAGTTCAAGTGCTACAGGTGGCTTTTGTTCCTTCAGTGCTTTCCAGCCTTAGTTTGCAAGTTCTCAAGAGGATCATAAGGAAAATGGAATAGCTCAGTGATGTCAGCCCTCTTTGTAACAAGGCAAATAAAAGTTCTCTTTTAAAATTTATTTCTCTTAAGAGGACAGTCTGGCAGCAAAAATGAGGAACCCATCAAACAAATATGAAAATAGATAATTGTCTTTGACCATTTTTGTTCCTTTTCCCCTTCTTCAGCTGTATTTCCTCTCAGGCCATCTACAGTGCGGCCCTGGCCCTGGCCCGACTCTGTTCCTCTTGTTCCTTTGAACCCTGAAGTAGGGTCACTGAGTCTTACTGCAGATGCACCTTTTCAGCTGTCCCCCTCCGCCCACGGAACCTGAGAACACTGTAACCGTGTGTCTAGGACGGAGTTGTGCCCTGGTTTAATAGCCTCGTCTCTAGCTTGCTGCTTCTCCCTGCCCAGCGCCTTGAATCTGTGATTTATGTGTTCGTTTTATCTGTTGATGTCTTCCGTTCCCTCCATAAAACTTACCCAGCGAAGCCTGTGGCGCTCTAGTGCTTATGACTGGCATGCTGCGCTTCAGTATACACGCATGTCCGTTTTCATCCGTTTTTTATGCCACTTGTGCTTGGTGTAATGATAGAATTTAATTGAATATCAATTAAGCCAGTGAATGGTGTTTTAAAAAGTAGTTATCTGCATTAAACTTAATTTGAGCACTTTAGATAGATTCAAAGGTGAATCATAAAAAAAAATACTTCCAGATTAGTTTCGGATAAGATAACTAAAAGTGTTTTGGGTTTAAAAAAATCCACAAAAATCTGTAAAGATTCTACTAAGCCTCTACGTTCTTACTGTATTTGAAAGAACCAGTAACTGAAAGTCACAGTGATGCCTCCCCAAAGAAAGGGCTTGGTCCTGAGTCAAGGGATGGCTGATGTGTGTAGTAAAGCGGTGAAGGCGTGTGTATTTGTGTGCATTTTCCTCCACACACACTGGGTGGGCGTTGTCAGTTAATCCTCCACTAACCCTGTTCACTTTGGGTGTGGTGGCTTTTACTGTAAATTATCCTCTACTGTTTATAGTTGAAGATACTGAAGCAAACTGTGATTAAATAGGTCTAACAGCTGAGTACTGCCATGGAGTTCACAAGCCTTCAGTCTTGGCGAAGGAGAAAGATTAGAGAGTAGTTGGAGATGGCTTTGGGCTTGTGCACTTTCATAGTGGCCGTTTAAATGTTAAATCACAACCGTATTAATTCTCCTCACTCTTCTAGTCCTGCTAGCCCTGGAGTCTTACCATTCAACCCCAACCCATGTCCGCGTGTCTGCTCCTTGAGTTGGGTCCTGTTGTTACTGCCTCCTTGCCTCGGTTGCTTTTAGTTCCTGAAATGGTCTTTAAATGGCCTGCTCAGGTCGATCTCTGTAGTTTCCATCTCTGGCCCTCCACAGTCCGAGCTCTGTCGCAGATCACACCTTGGTTCTGACAGCACCTTAAGAAAGTCACTATTTTATGTGTTTAATTTTGGAAAACTGAGAATGTGATCTCTTTCATACACCCTTAAATTTGCTACAATAGGATTTTTAAAGAAGCCTTTTTATCGAGGCATACGAGGCCTATAGAAAAGCGCCCAGAAGGGTGGCACTCCAGGGGTATCACAGATAAACACACCCTGGGCCCTCGTGGTCTACTGGATATTGAAGTTTCTGTCGCCGGCATTTGTTCTATAAAGGGCCAGATAGTAAATATTTTAGGTTTACAGGCCATATGGTCTGCCTTTGTAGCAAAAGCAGCTATAAAAACTATATAAACAAATGGGCATGGCTGTGCTCTAGTAAAACTTAATTTATGGACATTGAAAGTCGGATGTCATATAATTTTCATCTGTCATAAAGTATTATTTTTCTTTTGATTTATTTTCAACCATTAAAAATGTAAAAACATTCTTAGATTGTGGCCATATGTAAATGAGCAGCAGGCCAGTTTGGGCCCGGGGCCCTGCTTTGCAGTAGCCACTCCCCTCCTTCTATTTTGTGGCCCTGATCATCCAGCCTGCACACACCAAAGTGAACGTCACTGTCATCTTCATCATGTAGCACCTGATAACTGTTCTCCTGTCCTCACAAAACCCAGTTGTCAGGACAGTTTTCTGTGTGAAGTTCAATGATAAATTTACCCTGGTGCCGTAACTCGGGGTACACATTTTAAAATACCTACGTAGTTTACCTGTAATTTTAAAAGTACACTATTTGACATAATAACCATGAGTTATTCCATAGTGGTTTACAGACTGAACATTAGTGATTGTTTGATTACCTTTGTGTACTTTTTCTTTTAACTTTTCAGATATTTAATAGTTTTCAAATGATTCTAAGTTTAAGGAGTTATATAGTGTCATTTATCAGTCATGAAATACTTGTGTTGTGGGTCTTTTTTACTATTGCAGAAAGCCATTTATCACCGCCCACACGCGAGTGTCCAACAAGGATTTAATTCAGCCTGCGTGTACTAGATAGACCCACTTTGAACGAGGCACTCGGAGCCCTTCAGTGAGTGAGGGAGTCAGTCCACGGGTCCTGAGGAGGCAGATCTAGGCCCCGTCTGCACGGAGCTTCCTGAGAATAAACACTTGCAGAAACTAGCCTGCAAGATCAAATGTGGTTGATTCTAGAAGAAAGGGACAGAATACCGCGGAAGTGTGCACAGAGGCATGGCAGAGAGAAGTATGTATTTACTGAATCTGATTTCCCCCCCCCCAAATTTTGAAACTTCACACCAGTAGAAAAATTGAAAGAATGGTATAGTAAGCGCCCGTACCTTCACCTAGTGCCACAGTGATCAACCTCTTACCACATTTGTCTTTTTGTATGCATGCATATATAATTTTCCATGTGGGTGTACACTTTTCTGCTAAGCAAGGTTAAAGTTAGTTTCAGAGATCATGACGTTCATCCTAAGCATTTCAGTAGGGGTTTCCTAAGGACAAGGATAGTCTTGCACTAAATAATGGACTGTGATCATGCTCAAGAAACTTAATCTTCTTGCAACAGTACGATCCAATGTGAGATTAATATTCAGATGTTCTGGTTGTTCCAATAATATACTTTATTTTCCTTCCCTCAATCTGGCATCTTATTAAAGATTATAGATTTCATTTAGTTTTTACATTTTTTTTTAAGTTTTATTTTGAGAGAGAGAGAGCACGCACGTTCTTGTGCGCATGCATGAGCAGGGGAGGGGCAGAGAGAGAGAAAGAAAATTAAAAGCCACAGAGCCCAATGCAGGGCTCAGACTCCCAAACCTGTGAGATTGTGACCTGAGCCGAAACCAAGACTCAGACGCTTAACCGACTGAGCCGCCCAGGCACCCCTGGGTTTTTTAAGTATCATTCAATCTAGAACTATAACTTTGCTTTTTTTGTTGTTGCTGCTTTCACAACGCTGACATTTTTGAAGAGTTCAGTGTCTCATAAATATCTCTTAATTTGAATTTGTGATTATTTCTTATAATTTTATTCAGGTAAAACTTTTTAGTCAGGACACTGCCAGAGTGATGCTGTGTCAGTCTAAGGACATCGCAAATCTGTCTGTCCGTCCCCTTTGCAGTTCGTGAGTGATCTGAGGGGTTATAGAGACTCCGGATACCCTCTTGCCTCACCCTTTTATCCAGGGCTAGACTCTTTTTCACAGTTTCTTACGATCAGTAGGATTTAGTGTTTTTAATTTAAAAAAATGTTTATTTGTGAGAGAGAGAGTGCATGTGCACACGAGTTGTGGAGTGGCAGGAAGGGGGCACCACCAAGGATCTGAAGCGGGTCTGTGCTGACAGTGGAGAGCCCCATGCGGGGCTTGAACTCATGAACCATGAGATCATGCATGACCTGAGCTGAGGCCGGATGCTTAACCAACTGAGCCACCCAGGTGCTCCTGAACAGTAGGATTTTTAAAAACATACTCCATAGTTCCATTTGTTTGCAGACATTTAGAGTTTAAACTTTTATGCATTTTGTTAATGAAATACGATCGAAAGTTGGACTATAAGTGTATTTTTAAATAGAATTTAAACACTAATTCCCATTTCATTAGGAGAAAGCAGAGTTAAGGTCAAGTTTCCAAAGACAAAGAGCTAAGTTCAAGTTTTGGTTACCTGGCTTTTTGTGCATACAGACTCTCTAAGCCTCAGTGTCTCTATCTGTAAAATGGGAATAATAATCACTACTCCTTAGAGATAGTTGTAAGGATTACTGAGGCGGCACGTGTAGTGCAGTTGGTGCAGAGCCAGCACATAGTCCCCACTCAGGAAGTATTAGCTTATCGCTAGGAGTTTTAGTAATACCAGCATTATTTACTTAATTATATATGTAGACGTAATTTTTGCTAAAAATTAGTGACTTCAAGTTACAGATAGAAAAAACATTTCTTTAGTCAGTTCTTTTACCCAAATTCGATCTGAGAATATAATCAATTTCCTTTTTCCTAATGCATTTGTTTTAGTTTTGGGGCATTTTTTAAATGCCTTTCAGTTAAAGGGTAGATATTTTACTAAAAGTAGTTTGGAAAGATTATATTGAATCCGTCTTGTGTGATTCTTTGCATTCATCTTATAAGTGCTTCATGCTGTTCTTATGGGAAGGAAGCTCAGAGACTCTGCTGTTCCCCAAAACTACAGTTAAATAATTGGATGAAAGTGTAATTCATTTAGTGATAGATTGCCAAATCTATAGCTTAGAAATGCAGTGACTTCTGAGGATAGAAAAACTCCTTGAGTAAACAGCCTACGTGAGGGTGAAGTGAAATTAGCGAGCATGGAAGTTACTGTCAGCAACTGGAGTTACACCAGGAGTTCTCGGGCCAGATGGACTCCCGCTGGCCAACTGATGGCCACTTGGAACATCGAAAGGGTGACTGTGGGGGATTGAAACACCTTCTGTGCCTTTGGGCCTGTGAGCTCCCATTGATACTCTTCTTCTGGTGAAGAATCGCTGCTGGGGTCCGTGCTGGGGTCCGTGCTGGGTTCCTGGTTGTGTTACTCAGCTGCGGCGTCTGCAGAAGCCTTCAGCCTGCCTGTGGATTGACGGCTCGGAACGTCCTCAGAGCTCCACGCTCCCAGGTTCAAACCCATGCCAAACACCCTGATTCCGGGCTCTAACAGTAACTCGTCAAAATTACACTTCCCCACATCTGGAAGTTGTAGATTTCAGCTTTAATTTTTATTTATACTATTCCCAGAGAGTTCTGACATGGTAAACTGACAAGATGATTATTCTGTTTTGATTACGCCAAACTGTTACTGGACAGAAAGGTGATGATTGGCTCCTTAGAAATCTTAGAATAATGTATTTTTTTTGTGTAAAGTGAAAGCTGCCATTATAGGGGAACTTTTTTAAATGGTTTAACCGTTGAACCTTTTGCTTTTATATGCATATATTTTAACAGTGAGTTCTAGGGGCGCCTGGATGGCTCAGTTGGTTAAGTGTCTGACTTTGGCTCAGGTCATGATCTCATGGTTTGTGGGTTCAAGCCCCGTGTCAGGCTTTGTGCTGACAGCTCAGAACCTGGAGCTGCTTTGGATTCTGTGTCTCCCTCTCATTCTCCGCCTGTCCCCCACTCATGCCCTGTCTCTCCTTCTCCCTCAAAAGTGAATGAACATCAAAAAAATTTTTTTAAATAATAATAAAATAAAACTGAGTTCTAAATAACACTTTCAGACCAGGCATGAGAATATGAAAAATTCTTAATACATCATAAAGATTTTTTTATATTTGGTGCATAGATGGTTTTGTGGTGGGCTAAAAAATGGATAAAATTATAACATTTATAGGGACATTAATGATTACTGTGATCACTAATCATTAATGATGACTATGAGCTGTATAACTGTAAATTTTATCCTAGCGACATTGTTGACTTTGGACCAGTGTGATATTTTAGGCTGGATGTCTTGGAAGAAATGAAGACGCCAGGGTTCTCAAGTTGTCACTCAAGATTATTTGGTGTTTGTATCATTAAGAAATTATTCACAATAATTTATCTAGAGTTCTATGACTAGACTTGATTTGCTCACCCTGTCACTAGTTGTTTAAGCTAAAAGTGGTTGTGTTCATCATAATTCTATAACTGATCATTTAGAAAAGGGGGAAATAATCTACCAGATACGTTGTGAGCTTGCTGAAGTGTGGGGACTTCGCTGTCACCCTGTCTCCCAAGTCCTTCCATGCACAGACACACAGAATACGGATGACATCCTAGGGGACAGGATGGAAATGCTCCCAGCCCTCCTACTGCTGCAGTGGAGAGGGGAAAGGTTATCCTAGACTTGAGGCGCTTAAGTCATTTGTGATGAATTTTCCATCAGGCAGAAGAAAAGGAATGATTACCAAAGATCACACCCTGGGGATAAATACGAGGTTATAGCTAACTTCTTATTTCCCTCAGGGGTGTGATTAAACAGACTTTTACGATTAAGGTTTTCAGGCATTGAAAAATGTTTACTGGAAAAAAGTAATAACCTTAGTTAGAGACCTGATCAATCAGATCGAGCTTACTGACATTATTAAAGCTGTGAATTTGTGGTGAACTGCTGTTAGCGTTTGTTTGACTCCAGGCAGATCAACTTAAAGAATGTTGAAAAAATAATCCTGGTAGTGTGTTTCTAATGGGTCCAGATCCTAAACGATTCTGAGTCGGCAAATCTTCATAAACGGGAGCATAGGACTTTGCTGACACACCTCAGGTCCTCAGGTGTCCATGCTTGGGGCTGGCTCTTGCTTGCGAATTTTAACAGAAAAAAGAATATTAAGCTTCTAATCTCGGCTTTACCAGTCGTTGGCCTTAAGTCACTTAACTTCTCTGTCCCCTTTCCCTTTTAAAATATTAAAATGAAACTGGATACTGACTAGGGAGGTCTACCAGCCCTTTTAGTTTTAAAATTATCTGATTGCCTATTTTAAGAAATACAGTTTGACACATTCCGTTTAATGCAATAACTGTTCAATATGTATTTATTGAGAACTCAGTCCATACAAGAATTCTGCCGAGGCAAAACGAATACAAAGAAATGATATACTCCCAGCTCCAGAAGCTTCCACGTTGAGGTTGGGGAGGGGCTGTGGGGGGATTGCAGAAGTAAGAGAAACAGCATGTAAACAGACAACCCCGGTGGATTGTATTAACTTCTAGAAAGGACTCTGCACAAACATACCCACTAAAGACACCAGCCCTGACGTTCCCAATCTAAATTAGGTCTCTCTGTTGTACTACTCTCTGAGGTACTTTTTCTTCACAGTGTTTGCCACACTTTGTAATGACATGTTTCTGTGTGATCATTGTCTTAAAGTCCTCCCCGTTTGTAGCCTCGGGGTTCCCTGAGAACTGAAACCCACGAGTGTCATTATTCACCGTGGCACACGCGAGAGGTCTTACTGTGCAGCCTGGCAGATGGTAGACATTTAATAATGACCTGTTGACTTGCAGGAGAAAGAGCGCAGGGGACGATTCTGTCTGGGGGTGAGAGCAGTAGGTGGTGAGGTGAAGCAGAGTCCAAGGAGAGCTTGGCAGAGAAAGAGTAGGCAGCACGTCAGTCCACTGGAGGCATTTAGACTCAAGTGAGGAGCCCTCCTGCTGTCTAGACGTGGGTGCCCTGTTGTGAGTGTGCCCAGATAAGGACGTAGGCTGAAAGCAGGTCTTGTGCCCTTCACCCCGGGAACATGGTGTCTCTAACCCGGGGAGCAAGAAGTCTGTGCGTCCATGTGCACGTTGTGGGTGTAGACTGATACACACGTGAGTGTAGTACTGTCCTTGTGCAAGCCCACATAGGACCCATTGGCATTAGTAAAATCCATACTCCTTTAGAAGCATTCATGAATTTGTAGTGACTTTTTATTTTACATAATTTCTTATCAGCTGTAACTGAAATTACATCTATCTAATAAAGGCCTATGACTTTTTTTTCTTTTCTTTAAGAGGGATTATCCCACTTTGCTATACACATTGGAGTGCCAGTAAGGGGCTTTCCATGGGGCATTTACACAGTCAGTTCTCTCTGTTGGCAGTGGGAGGATGAGTTCAAAGCAGGAGAACTTGAAATCAGCCCTTCTCACTGTGGTCCAGGTAAGGACAACTCCGCCTGTGGTCGGGCCAGAGCCACCGACGGTCAGGGCCGCTTCTCAAGCAACAGCCCGAAACCCAACGAAGCAAACGTCTCTCCTGATTCTCCTTCCTAGTGTGGTGAAGGCCAAGTTTAATGCACACACACACGGCCACGGTATTCACGTGAATATTTAATCTTGAACAGAAATTAAAGCCGCTTCGGCTTTCACTTTTTCGTTTTCTCTCATATTATTTTCTCTGTCTTCGTCTTTCATTCTCTTTTCTTCTTCATCCTTTTCAACTTATGACCCTTCAGTTTGAAATTAAATTTGGACTGTAAGCTGACTCCCTGAATCTTTTCTTCACAAGCTCTCTTTGTATTTTCTAGAAGAAAAAAGATTAACCCAGGGTTTCCAAAATAAAAGCAAAGATTGTGATTAAAACTGAATTAGAATCTTTATTCTCTATTATTTGCTAAGAGTAAAATAAATAGCCCAGTCTTAAGGAAGCTTTAAAGTAAGTCCTGGAGCCTTTGCAAACCCTTGGATTTTAATTAAAGAAACACAGAATACCATCACTTTCTGTTTGTCAGTGGGAAAAATATGTATTTTTAAATTTTCAAAGCTTAGCCCAGCAGCACATGGAGCACATCTGTCGGCTTTCAGAATTTGAGGAACACAAATGGATTCAGATGTTTGGGCCCTTTGTCCTCGCTGGTCTGTGCTCACCTCGCCAACTGAGCGTGGCACAATCCAAACACAGTTTCCGAAAACAGAGCAGCTAGAGTTACTTCTCAAGCACCCCCTTGGGGACCGATAAAGTCAATCTCTGTTTATGTAATGAAATCAGGGAGCAAGGGGTCTGCTGTTGTACTTTGGGAATGGGATTGCGTTGGTGTTGTCTTTCAGGCAGAAGATGGATTTAATAAGCCCTTGTTCTGGCTCGCTTTCTGTGGAGGCACAGCCTACTCTAATGGATTATTTTGAGCTATTTTTGTTTGTGTAGTGTTAGAGCGCCTCTCGAAGCAATTGCTTTTAGTAAAATCAGTAGGTTTATTGTGGAAAAGTAGGATACTGATATCAACTTTACCTGATTATAAAAGATTTAAATGTCTGATAACATCTTTCTTCTTCAGTGCTGCTAGGGTTTACTGTGTGTGTGTGTGTGTGTGTGTGTGTGTGTGTGTGTAAATAACATTGCCTTTTTAGTGTCCTTACATTTTAATTTTACTTGAACTTTTAAAATAAACTCTGATGGTTTATCCTCTCCTCAAATACTTGCAAAATCCTTCGTATTTTTCAAAATATTTATAAAGTATTCTTGAGAGTGAAATCTCATAAAGATCTTTGCTTCAGGACCAGAGTTCAAAGGAAAGTCCGTTTGGTTTTAATTTGAAAACTGTAAAAACAAAATACACTCAGAATGGCAGGGTGTGAACTGGTAACTTCAATTTTATTGCAATCTGCCAAGCCCATCCCCAGATGCTTCCAATTAAAAGCCAAGAATGCGAACTTGGGTGAATATCGTATGAAGGCATTTCTTTACTTTTCGCTGATTTTTATTTTCCTGAGGAAAATGAGTCTCAAATCCTTTAACTTTAATCAAAGAAATAACTTCTCATTTGCATGTTGTTTAAACTCCTACAAAGACAAATGTCATATTCAAAGAGAATTCTTATATGTCAGATTCAAACATATAGTCCTGAATGCGTAGCGGTTCATATATGTCTTCTTATAAAGGCCAAATGAAAAGGCTTTTAAAAGATGTTGGAGTCCTTTAAAATTAAGGTAATGTATTTCTGGAGTTGCTATAATCAAGGAGTTAGATCTTTTAATACTCTGCATTTATTTAAAAGGGCAGTCGGTAAGCTTTTGTTTTTGATGAGTTGTACATTGAGTTGTAAGAAGTGCTTCTGTGGGAATCTAAGATGTAATAAGGTAAAAGTAACCAGAATGTTATTTTGAAGCTGTCAATTTCATGCTATTTCTCTAGATAATACCACGTTACCTTAGAGTCCATACATGAGCTTGAAAGTTACTTCGAATATGTCGTTCCAGATTAAGAAAGATACATGCTGGTAATAAATTTGAATATGTGGAAACTGACGTTTGTTCAGAGAAAAGATGGAATTGATCTTTGTAAGTCACCTAACAATTTGAATGTAAAGCTAAAGAGACACTGATCATTGAAGCGCCCGCAAACCACAGACACAGGACTCCGAAACGGTTTCCCATCACACTGCCTATTGGGTGACGTTTGGACGGACATGTGTGTGGGAGCTCAGGGAGGAGACCGCCACGCGGGTCTTGGGTCTGTTCCTGCTTTCTGTAAGTGCCTCACTTTTTCCCCAAACACGGTGCTCCTCAGGCTTGGGCACGCCACCGGAGGGACCTTTTCCGAGGACTCTCTCGAGAAAGCTGTTGTCTCACCTGTGTCTGACAGTCCTTGTTGCTCTGCCAACTGTCACAGCCACGTAGCAGCTCTTTCATGCTTCGATGGCACCTGTGCCCACCACCCTGTTTGCCCCTGGCTACAAAAGTCACGGGAGCAAAGGGCCTCCCTTTGCCCCCCCGCCGATCATGAGTACATACGAGGCTCACTCCATCTTTCCATCCTTGATGACGAGCAGAGTCCTGTTCATATTGGACTCAGTTGTGATTTTTAGGTTTTGGGAAGTTATTTCGAAAATAATTTTGGGGCCCCTGGGTGCCCAGTCAGGCGGCTCAGTTGGTTAAGCATCCGACTTCAGCGCAGGTCATGATCTCAACGGTTCCTGAGTTTGAGCCCTGTGTCGGGCTCTGTGAGGACAGCTCAGAGTCTGGAGCCTGCTTCCGATTCTGTGTCTCCCTCTATCCCTGCCCCTCCCCCACCCACTGTCTCTGTCTCTGTCTCTCTCTGAAAAATAAACATTAAAAAAACTTCTAAAAATTTGTGAATATTTTTTTAATATTTTTTATTTATTTTTGAGAGAGAGAGAGAGACAGCATGAGCAGGGAAGGGTCAGAGAGAGAGGGAGACACAGGATCCGAAGACAGTCTTCAGGCTCTGAGCTAGCTGTCAGCACAGAGCCCGACGTGGGGCTTGAACCCACGAACTGTGAGATCATGACCTAAGCTGAAGCTGGATGCTCAACCGACTGAGCCACCCAGGCGCCCCTAAAATTGTGAATATTTTAACATTTAGGTGTAGAAAGAGAAAGGGGATCAGGAGTCCAGGTCTGAGTTCACTACTATTACATGACCTTACTGTTGTATCTGCACACTGGAAAGAGCACCTGTTTTCATTACCTTTGTCATTTATTCTGAGACATAGCTCCTGGGATGTGCAGAGTCATGACGAAGATGGTGCTTAACCGCTGGGGGAGCTGGTTGTTCATGTTCTTGTTGCCACCGGAGCGACACTGCTGACCTGAGCACAGATGAGGAGGCCTTTTCTCGGGTCGTGTTCCTCCCTTCTTTTCCTAAGATGAAATTTAATAAGCTGTGCATTTCTTTCAAAGAAAGTGTATGCCAGTAAAGTAAGGAAAGAACTGTTTTCAGCTTCGAGGGGGAGGAAACTAAATTGACATCAGCTAGTAGTTTCTCATGTTCTCGAGTATGACAGCCGCCTGCTAACATTTCAGTGACGCTTCTCTGTCCTGTCGTGATAATGTACTTCAGTACTCAGTGGTCATTCACAGAACTCCGGAACTCCGGAGGTTGGGAATGGTTTCTGTACAGTAAAAATGCTGTGAAGCTGCATCCTAAATACAAAGTTCAGCAGACACTGGTCGATTCCTTGGTGTAGGAAGAGCATATTTAAAGTGATGTCTGTGTTTAGAGAAGGAAGTAGAAAAGGCATGGGCCGAGTGTCCTGCATTCATTGTTTGTTCATCCAGCAGCCCACTGATGAGTAGGTTTTGGGAATCGTCAGTGAAAAAACTCAGACTAAGACACGTTCAAGCAAGGACTTTCCTATAGATCTTATAAGTAAGTAAATTAGCAAGAGTGTTAAAAGGTGGTAAGTCCTATGGAAGAAAAATAGGGATAGGTGGGCTTCATTGAGGAGGCGGCCCTGGAGCAAAACCTTAAAGTGGAGGACAGTCTTGGGGGTATCTGGAAGACCGACAGAGAGAACAGCCAGCAGCCCGGGGTGGGAGCGGCTTGCTGTGTTCTGGGGGCAGCAAGGAAGCCAGCACGGCCAGGGCGGGGGATGGAGGGCAGAACAGTCCTGGAAGACAAGCCAGAAGGCCGACATGGGTCACGTCACTTAGGGCCTCGCAGGCCGTGCTCTGGCTCTGGGGCTTACTCTGCCTCTGCCAGGAACTGTGGCGACGTACACACACACTCCGTTTTAAAATGGCGTGCCGGGGGTGCCGACAGCCAGCTCAGAGCCCGGAGCCTGCTTCGGATTCTGTGTCTCCCTGTCTCTGACTCTCCCCTGCTCGCGCTGTCTCTCTCTGTCTCTCAAAAATGAAAATAAAAAAACATTAAAAGAATAAATAAAATAAAATAAAATGGAGTGGCTTAGGGAGAGAGGGGATGGGAAGGGACTGCTAATGACTATAGGGCTTTTCTTTTTTATAATGGTAAAAATATGGGATTAGGTAGTGATGTTGATTGTACAACCTTGCAAAGTGTACTAAACACAATGAACTGTACACTTTTAAAAGATGAGTTTTATGGTATGTGAATTGCATCTCAAAAAAATATTACAAAAAAACGATGGATTGCCAGGGCTTGCTAGAGCGTCTTCTGTTCCTCCTCCATCTACCTGATACAGCTTTTACCTTTCTTAAAATATGTTTTTATTTATTTTTGAAAGAGAGACCACGTGATCAGGAGAGGGTCAGAGAGAGAGGGAGACACAGAATCCAAAGATGGGCTCCAGGCTCTGAGCCAGCTGTCAGCACAGAGCCCGACGTGGGGCTTGAACCTACGAACTGTGAGATCATGATCTGAGCTGAAGCCAGGCGCTTAACTGACTGAGCCACCCAGGCGCCCCAATATAGCTTTTACCTCTAAAGATCCAGATTTTTAGGGGTGCCCGGGTGGCTCAGTCGGTTAAGAGCCCAACTCTTGGTTTCAGCTCAGGTCATGATCTTGCAGTTTGTGAGTCTGAGCTCCATGTCGGGCTCTGCACTGACATCGCACAGCCTGCTTGGGATTCTTGTTCTCTCTGCTTCTCCCTTGCTCTCGCACACGCGTTTTCTCTCTCTCTCAAAATAAATAAACATTTTTTTTTTAAAAAGACCCAGGTTTATAGCTAATTATACCTTAACTTAAGGGAAAGTCTTAGTGTTGTTGGCTGTGTTTTCATTAGCAGTAAAGGATGTTCATCTGCTTTAAAGCAGCCTTGCTGAAGTTGTTAATGATTGTGAGATCAGACATTTCCAGAGACTCACCCCTTTTTCTGTGCACTTTATATCCCTGTGTCACTCTTATTTGGTACAAAATGATAGCAAGATGTTTTTAACCTCCGGTTAGTAAAATGAATGAAATTCTTAGGTCGAATTTTGATTAATACATTTTGCTACACTAAGATAGTCTCCATACAGTTTATTTTGTGAGTCATCTACAGGGTAGAAAATTAGATCAATATGATAATGTTCATCAAATTATGATCTAAAGCATACAAGTGAAAAGAAACCTGTTCATTCCATTGACCAAAATCCAACATCGAATGTCTCGTCTTCCAGAAGCAGCAGTTATTCTTAATAGAAATAGAGCAGGAAATGTATTTCCCCCCACCCCTGTTTTAGATTTAACTTTGGAATTTTCTTGAATTTCAATCTATAACAGCCTAGTAAAGTTGACTGAAATATTATGACCATATCCTAATTTTTTCTCTTCTTTTGGTGGGGTTGTATGAACATAATTTGGGTTTTACGAATAGTCTAAGTGGTTTTCTTTAAATGAAATGAAATCGTCGAATAAAATCATTGAACTGAATATTGATTATTGCCGAGTACTCCAAGCAAAACTTCCACTCTTCTGTGACAACACAAAACGTAGAGGCACTTAGTTTGTTTTGCGTTCCTTTTTGTCGTCTGGTCTCAAACCATTTGTCAACAGCTGCAGAAGTGATTTCTGTTGGTGAAGGTGTCGATCAGAGGCTGCTGAACGTACTTCCCTTTGAGGATTGGCCTGGAGTGGTTATCCCTCCCAGGAACGTGTAATTAATAACAAGGACTAGGCCTTCCCTCCTCTAAATTTAGGCTTTTTAGAAGACAGCTTTTACCTTTCCCAGGCTTCTTGCAGAGCGTCATCCAGAGCCTCCCCTCCTGGAATCGGTGCCTTTGCCAGGGAACAGTTCCTGGGGCCCTGACCTTGTTGGGCGGTGGTTTTGAGATGGGGTGTGGTGATCCTGGGGCGCCTCTTCTCAAATTGTAGATCAGATTGCAAGAACGCTCAGAAAAATTTTGAGGTAAGCCCTGTCAGACCAATTACATTTCCAGAATTTTGAGTACTTGAGAAATCTCGGGTAACTCTGGTTTCTTCTGATTTACAAAGAGCCGGCACCCTAGGAAAGGATTAATCTGCTTTTGCCTCATTGTTCCAGTATGAATGAATGTACTTAGGGGCTGATTAAATATTTTTTCTTCCGACTACAGTGAAGTATGTCCAAATCCTTAAGTAATTACATTCTTAACACAGACATTTCTCATTTTCTCACACTCGCTGCCGAGGCAGGGTGGGTTCCAGGCCCTCGCGGTTCTCATTTGTGTGATGGTGACTTTCATTTGAGCTTTAAGTGCTTCCCTCCCCTGAGTCTCAACCAGCTAACGTTAGAAAGCGTAACATTTCAAAGTGGTTTATTTCATAAAACTCTTTGTATTCTTTGGTTGCTTTTGAGATTATCTGACACAGAGCACCGAGATAAGCTTATACTTTGGAGGAAAATGAGGTCTTGCCCTAATCTAAACACTTGATTGCGGATGATGAGGGGAAGTCAACACGTATATACGTTGGTGACTCTTCAGTGAGATAAATGAAGTGTTTAAAGGGTTAAAAAGAAAATATCGGACCCACTGTTTCAAGCAGGTATTGCCTGAAAAGAATGTTGTGACATTTTTGAGACTTGGAACCACTGTACGCATCCTACTTGCTACATGCTTCGTGCGCTTCACCTTCGTCCGGGTCTCTCGCCACCAGGAGATCCTGAGTTCTCTAGAGGCATGCCTTTGTTCATCATCCTCTTCCCGGCCCCCAGCGTCTGCCGCCTGGTGAGGATTCATTTCTTGTTCAGTGACTGTTTTTGAATGTCAAGGTCATTGTTAAAGCCAGACATTGGGTTCAGGTGTCTGTGGATGAATCTGCATCTATTTTCTTCTCATTAGATATTCTCGGGATTCTCTGCTTCTGTGTCCCTCCATCACAATAGACAAGATACGCCATAACACTTTTATTACTGTTTCCTTGTTCATATTGGTAATATTTTCTTACTAAGTACAGAATTTTATTTTTTAAGACTTTTTATTTTTAAAAATATCTTAACATTTATTATTGAGAAACAGCATGAGCAGGGGAGGGGCAGAGAGAAGGAGAGACACAGAATCTGAAGCAGGATCCAGGCTCTGAGCTGTCAGCACAGATCCTGGTGCAGGGCTTGAGCCCACAAACCGTGGGATCATGACCTGAGCTGAAGTCAGACGCTTAACCAACTGAGCCACCCAGGCGCCCCTAAGATTTTACTTAAGTAATCTCTACAGTACCCAACATGGGGCTTGAACTCACAACCCCAAGATCAAGAGTCACACGCTCTACTGACTGAGCTAGTCAGGCACCCTGCTCCCTAAGTCCAGAATTTTAGAAAAATTAAGCAAGAAGAGCCAGGAAGTTCTGCACTTGAAGAGCAATCCTAGAGGGATGGTTAGATCTACTAGAGTTTAAAATATACCATTAAGCTTTAGTAGTCAAAGCTGCATGGCACCGGCGCATGCAGAGTCGGATCAGTGTATCACAGTAAATAGGAAGTGCTGGAAGAGATCTAAATATATGTGGAAATTTAGTAAGTTATCAAAAAGGCACTTAAATCAGCGGGGGAAACAACAGTTCTAAAATGATGCTGAGACCACATCTGAAAGAAATCAGGTTAGATCCTTTTCTTTTACCTTATACCAAAATAAATTCCAGATGGAGCATGAATGTGAATGTAAAATTATGAAACCATAAAAGTACTAGAGAAAACATGTACATGTTTTCATAACATTTGAGTGACAGTGACTTTTTAAAATTATAATGCAAAACTAAGACACTGTTTTAACAAATGATATATTTGACCACTTCTCAGATTTCCACCTGGTGAAAGAAAATGCCATACAGAGTCAAAAGATAGATAAACTGGGAAGTACAACATATTTTGCAAACTGTGTGAATTTCTTTAATATATAAAGAGTTTTTCAAATAATAAGACCAGAAATCTACCAACAGAGGGGGCCAACTTTACAGAAAAGGAAATACAGATCCTTCAAATGTATGGAAAGCTATGTAATGCAAATTCAAACCACAGTGAAATGCCATTTGTTATATTGGCAGAGATGGAAAGTTTTGATTATAGGCTGTGTTGGTAAGGATTTGGGGAAATTAGCACTTGTGTACATATGTTGCTGATGGAAATGTAAAATGGCACAACTTCAGTGGAAAATAGTTTTGTACTATAAAACATAAAAACCCTTACACCCATCAATTCCAATTCAAGGAATTTATCCTGGACATATTCACAAATGATACATGTCCAAGAAGATATTTTCCCAAATGGTTCTACCATTTTAAACCAACAGTATCCAAGTTCTGCATAGTCCAGATCCTTGCCAAAACTTGTTATTTTTAATTTTAGCCATTCTGCTGGTTATGTGGTGGTATGTTGTTATGGTTTTAATTGCATTTCTGGTAACTGATATTCAGCCTATTTCCAGTACTTGTTAGGCATTCATATATATTTGGTGTCTTTTTAAAAAATGGATTTTTTTATTCTTGAGTTGCTAAATTTTAGATATGTTTTAGATACAAATATGTTTTCTAATATATATATTGTTAATATTTTCTCTTAGTCTTTGGCTTGCCTGTTTTCTTAAAAATATTTTTTTTAATGTCTATTTTTAAGAGAGAGAGAGACAGAGCGTGAGCAGGGGAGGGGAGATAGAGAGAGGGAGACACAGAATCCGAAGCAGGCTCCAGGCTCGGAGCTGTCAGCACAGAGCCCGACGCAGGGCTTGAACCCGTGGACCCTGAGATCATGACCTGAGCCGAAGTCAGACGCTCAACTGACTGAGCCGCCCAGGCACCCTGTTGCCTGTTTATTTTCTTAATTTTTAATGCAGATATAGCTTTTATGAAGTGTAGCTCATCAGTGCTCTGTGCACTAAGAAATCTTTGTATACTACAAGATGAAGAAAATCTACTCCTTTTCTGTAGAAGTCTTCTATGTTTAGCTTTTATACATAGCTTTTCCCCTCATCAGATTTTTAAATGGCCTATAACCCAAGAGGAAAATAAAAGATTTAGACCCATTGCTTTAGGCTGCTAGCTTTTCAGATTTGTTAATATGGACAGCGTCACATCATGCCGCTGCTTTCTGCCAATAAAGCACTTTCTGAATTAATGGAGAGAAGGACATTGCTTTTAATAAGATAGGTATCATTGATTATCGGGCCTTATGATACCTACTGATTATTAATTCATCATGAAATAATCCTGCGCTGTGAGTTTTCATGTTGGATGACTCTCTGGACCCCCTGGAGAGCTGCCCCTGTGGATGACCTTGCCTGTGCCAGGGCGGTGCGGCATCAGCAGTGCCGGGAACAGTCTGGAAGAAGCAGGGTCAGAGACCTGAGTTCTGGTCTTTCTCCTGTCCTGCTTTCTCCCTCAGCCAGCAGGCATTCCTATTTAATCTAGAACAGAATTCAAAACATGAATTCTGAGGCCTTACAGAATCTGGTCCCAACCTACCTTTCCATTTCTCCAGGACCCCGCTCTTTGTCGTTCCTCGGGGCGATCTTGCAACTCTGCGTCTTTGTTTTTACTGTGGCCTTCATCTAGATTGTTCTCATTCCGTTTCATCCAGCCCTGGACTTAACTCCAGTCGGTCTGTTAAATCCCCAATAAAACTCCATATCCTTCTTGAACTCTCTCCCAGCCTCTCAAGAAGCAGCTAGTTTGCACACATGCTCTCTCTGCAGGGTCTCCCTGGTTGGCTTGCGGACTTCTGAGTGCTTCGAGCACGAGGGGGTGTGGTTTCTTGTACGTGTCAGCGGGGCTTCGTCCAGTGACCTGCGCGGAGCAGGCCGGGCACAGGCCGCTCTGATACAAAGGTGTGTGACGGTGCGAGCCCCTCACAGCACTATTCTTTGTAAGGCATTTTGAATTTGATAGTGTTTTTCACACTCTGAGGTTGTGGCCCAGGTGCTATTCGTAAAAGCACGTTTATGGTTCAGGAGCATCATTACACAACAAGGTGGAGCAGGTCAGGAAATAAAAGATTACATAACGTGGGTAAGTGTTCTGTAGTAAAGAGCTTGTTTCTAGTTCTGTATTTGCATTCATGTTTACTAGGTTGCGATGCAAAGTGTATTTCTCACTGTGGATTGTACCAAACAGAATTGGGAAGCCCTGCACTGGATTTGAACCTCTTTAATGAGATACGAATTTTGAAATTTTAGAGAAGAGATTTTTTGGAATTTTTAATTCACTCTGATGCTCCTGAAATTTTTCACTAAATGATTTCATATAGTTTGTACCTGTGGGCAAATGACTTTTTTTTCTTCAGCATCTCCTGTGTAGTCTTTGTTTTAGATTTGGGGTACATAATTGGGTTTTAAATATATAAAACATAAATTGGGTTATAAATATATAAAACATTCTTACAAAATGGCGTTTTTGAAGAAATTAGAGAATAATGATCAGAGGTGTTTTTCTAAAATTTCTGTAATGTGTTTTAAACTTCTCTTTATTTACATGTATCAGTTTAGATTGTTCCTGAACGTTTCTTGACAAAGGTACTTTTTAATACATTAGAACGGGATGAGTGCTGTCAACTAAATCTATAAATTAAAAACTTGTAAGATCCCATTTTTGAAAACGAGTTCACTCCATATCTAAATTAGAATGCTGTCATACATGAAAAGACATTTCACTTTGATTCTGAAACTGGGTCTTCTTTGCAGTCAGTCAGCTCAGCAAGAATCATATACTAAATATTTCTTGGAAAAGAAAGTAGAAACTCGAATCTCCGAAATCAATACGGGCATCGAAAGCAGTGATGCATCACTTTAGAGAGCTTTAGAATCAAATGTGCTTTCCTGAGCCGGGAAAGCAGTTGCCCGACGCGGCCAGGATTTACAGCGAAGCTGTTTCTGGTTGACTTTGTTTAGATTTGTGATTCAGACCTTTCCCGGAACTGTGGAGCCTTGTAACGAGGAAGTCTCTGTGTTTGTAAAGCCTGTGTTCTTCTTCCTTCGCTCCTCTCCAGGGGCAGTACAGACCTTCTGATTTGCTGTGTCCTGAGACGTACGTTTGGGTGCCCATCGAGCAGTGCCTGCCTTCCCTCGACAACTCGAAGTACTGCCGTTTCAACCCGGACCCGGAAGCAGGTACGTTCGCAGCAGGGCTCTGCCGGAAACCCGGGCCCTGTGTTCAGGTTCCACGTGTGTGGCTTTGGCTCTTAGTAGGGTCCAGGTAGCTTGTTTTCTATTGTAGAACGTGTATGCTGTGTGCGAGCACACGCGTGTGAAAGACGGGGAGACACCACATGTGCGCGCACACAACACTCACTTCTGGAAATAAATTCGGAACCCTCCTGCGTGCCTGCTGCTTCCTAACCCGTCTCCTTCCGCTGCGAGGGCTGGTACCACCTCCCGTCTCTGGTACGGCCATCACAGTGCTGGGTCGCTCCGTTCAGGTAAAGAAGATAGGAACACTGGCCAGTTGGACTGAACACGCTAGGGAATGGTCCCCTGGAGGCCGGCAGGCTGGGATGGGCTTGGTGACAATACTTTCTTTTTCTCTTTTTTTTGACAATACTTCCTTGACTTTCTTCTTACCTCTTTGGTGCTTCTCCTTTTGTGTCCCTTCTTCCATCTCCTGCCCACGCAGTCCAGCCCTGGCCGTGTCCTATCTCTTAGTGTTCCCTGTGTGGACCCTCTGTGCACAGACTCTGCACGTATGGCCTGGGGTCACACTTCCTGCCTGTGGGTCCTGGCTCCATCTCAGCCCGTAAATTGTGTGCCCTTGGACAATTTCATGATCTTCCTGGCCTCAGGTTCCCGGCCTTTAGAATGGACATAATAATAGAACCTACCTTCTTGAGCCTGAGGATTAGAGTAAGACCGGCGCGCTGAGGATAGCCCCCTAGGATTGCTGGGTTGGCGATGGCTAGCCGAATTAGCACATGGTGTCCCGCAGACAGTGCTATGGGCTTCTGTCTGTGTTTGCCTCTGTTTGCTCTGATTCCTGCCTCCAGAAAAATCCGCAGTTCTAGTCACCTCCCTTTGTCCAGACTTTGCTTGGTTTGCAACAGCCTTTATCACCCTCCCTGCATTCTGCCGTGGCTTTGCCCATCGGCTGTGAGTTGTGCTCTGGTGGTGGGCAGCATCGACTGCCCAGCTGGGTTTATCCTCGGACCAGGGTTCCTGGATGTCCCCACCCTGTGCCTCACTGACTTCTGAGTCCTCACAACCTGGCGCCACAGGAGGCGCCTGGTGCACAGTTAAGAATGACGCGTTTTCTGTTTCGTCACCTGTGGTCTAAGTGTGGAGAAAAGTCAGAAAAGGGAAACAGTGGGGCGCCTGCATGGCTCAGTCAGTTAAGCGTCTGACTTCAGCTCAGATCTTATAACTTGTGGGTTCGAGCCCCACGTCGGGCTCTGTGCTGACAGCTCAGAGCCTGGAGCCTGCATCGGATTCTGTGTCTCCCTCTTTCCCTGCCCCTCCCCTGCTCATGCTCTGTTTCTCTCTGTCTCAGCAATAAACATAACAAAAAATTAAAAAAAAAAAAGAAAGAAGGGAAACGGAGAGGTCGGGGGAGGGACAGGGAGTAAATGAAAAGATCAAATAGGAAGACAGAGGGATAAACAGAAAAATGTAGTAATTTCTTCTGTTCTAAGATGTGCACAAATCATTCACAAATCAGGTTATTTCCAAAAAAGAAAAATTGGTTCATGTTTCATTGTATTTTGGCGTCTCTTTTAAAAACTATTACAAAAGCAAGAGTGGGCATTCCCTACACATTGTGATACCTTAGAATCTGATGAACACGTGGCCGTAGGGACCCACCTAACTCCTACGCCAGGCGCCCCGAGACCACCCCAGGCTTCCTAGATTCAGGGTTTGTAGAACAACCTGGGCATTATAGTTCCCGCACTGTTGATTATCAGTCAGCATTTCGATACCTCATTTCAAGTAGAATTACACCCGGCTGAGCAGACAGACAGATGTGTTGCGTACAGACATACTGAACTTGTCACTGGAGTCGGACTCAAAGCGGAAGGCAGTGGCAGTTCAGAGCGGAGCAAATACTTATCCGCTGGCCCCTCAAAAATAATTGTTTTTTCCTTGTTAGCCTTTCTCAAAGGCCGGTCAGAGCCCTTTCCTTCTGGGCAAAACTGCTAACCGTCCTACTGCATTATCTCAGGTTCACGTACGAAGGTGGATAAGTTTGTTCCGACTAAATAATAATGGTCATCGATTGGTTGCTGACTCCCAAACTTAATCCTCCCCTTTTTCTTTCCTTGATCTATTCTAAAGCTTGCTTCTCTTCTGTAATACCTGGAGATTAAAGCAATCACAGGCCCTCCCTGTTTGATACAGCCAAAAAGGTAACTGAATAATTTCCATGCACTGAATGAACCTTCAAGTAAAGATATACTCATGTCAAGAGACTTTAAATTCATTTTCCAAAGTTAGCACGAAGGAGTATTTCGTGGCAAAGAAAATGTGAAGTCTTATTTCGATGGTATTACACGTGGTGAGTGAAGAGTGCACGGTGTGCTTTTCTCGTATAATCTTACTACATTCCGGGTCTTAGGGCACAAGCTTTACGTCTTCATATATTCATTGTTTAGAATTCATTTACACAAGTCAGAGGAGTAAATTTCTTCAAGGATAGTGCGTCAAAGAAAAGGAAGATCCTTTTCCATATGCTGAATCTTTGGAACTTGCAAGAGAACATCATAGGGTTTTATCAGGATTGAATATCACAGTCCAGACGCTATTTGAAATCAGACTTAATGTCCTGTGGTTTTAGGAAATTAAAATGCAGTTACATGCTGGAACGTATTGAGCATGCTGTGAAACACGGTCATTTGAGATTTAAATGGCAATCTGTGAGAAGCTGTTCTCTTCTCTTGGGTCAGTTTTACTTTTACGTGACCCAAACTCCGACTCCGACAAAACACAGAGTTTACTATGGACGCCATTGTTAGTCGGCACGGTGCTTTTTTCCACTAAATCTTGTTTCTCCTCCAGCTGTTCAGTAGTTCCTTTACTCTGCAGAGGGCACAGCCGATCACCACAGGTCTCTGCACAACAGTGTGGCCACAAGGTGCGTCAGGAGCCACTTGTAAGAAAAATCCCATTTCCCTCTATCCTGCGTTGATATAATAAGCCTCTGGAAATCCTGTTCCCCTCTGCCCTCCACCCTCTCCTCCCCCACCTCCCACATTTTGGAGGTTTGCGGTTATATGGTTGTTTGCTTAACTAGGAGGTCTGCATAAGGAGAAAAACCTGTTGTATTTACTGCTTGCATGAATGGTGGGGGGAGGGGCTGGCAAACTGAAGCAACTTGGAAAATTCTAAAGACATCCCTTTGTTCATAAATAGGCCTTTTGTTTTTGAATCCAGGACCTCTGCCTCCTGTAAAGAACGGCTTTTAGAGATTTCTCCAGTGATTCTTAAGTAAAGATCTGTTAGATTGCTTCTTAAATTGATAGTTGGATATGTATAAAATTCAAAATTTCCGCATCACAGTTACATTTTGCTTCTTTTGTTTAAATTATCTTTAAAAAAGTGTTTACTGGGAAGAGTAGTGGAAGATTGGTCCAAATGCATAAACCACTGCTGAGGAGAGATATTAAAATGGCCCCTCGCTCGCTCTCGGCAGCAGTGATCACCGCCGGGATTTTTATGCTCTCCCCTTGATCTTTTCTGTGTACATTCTCTAAGAAACAGAGCAGGAAACCCTCCTTCACCCTTGTGTTGTTTTTCCTGAATACTTGGTGTTTCTCCCTTCAGGAAGGTAAGACCTACGTGACCACTGATTTGGGGCTTGAGCGGACAAAGGCCACTACTAGGCGACAGGCAGTGTCTAACGCAGATACTTTATACGAGGCGTTGGAAGTAAGCCAGATGTTTTGGAGTTGGTTTGAGAACCGTGATAAATTATGATTTGATCTGACTTCATGTTGTACAGGCGCTCTACTGTTTATCCTTGGGAGTAAAATCCTTCTGAGGGGCATCTCGCTGGCTCAGTCGGTAGAGCAAGAGACTCTTGACCTCAGGGTTGTGAGTTCAAGCCACACATTGGGTGTTGGAGCCTACTTAAAAAAAGTTTCTTTGGTTCCAGATTCACAAAAAATGATCACCTCATTGAGCATGTGCTGTTTTCCCAAGTACCCAGTCGGTCCTCAGAACGTGATGGAATGTTTCGTCACTGACCCCTTCAGATGTTACTTATTGCGAAAATATCAGCGGATGCTTCTTTTTTTAACCAGAGATTTAAAATAACTTTAATTCAGATATTGCTCTTTCGTTTTTATAAGTACTTATTTTTAATATTTATTTCAAAGAAGCTAATTAGAATGATCTTTATTTCTGTCTCTACTGATAATTATAGCAATATAGACATTTCACCACAGATTAGTCTAGATTTCACCTCCTCTTTTCTATACTTCAAAATGCTTGCAAGAAATTTCCTAATTGTCTAAGTCATGACATTAGGATATTGAATTTAAATTTGATGTAAAAAAAGCACCTAATTTTGTGTTCGTGCTTGACACAGTTCCCCAAGTTGGGTTCCTAGGACATTTTACCTCTTCAGCCAGTTAATAAGGAGCTCAGCCCTGACCTTCAAAGGCGCCAGTCTGCCTCATGGTATGCTTTCATTTGTCTCTTCTCTTCACACCCTTCTTTCTTGCTGGGCTGGTCCCTGGTGTTTCTTGCACACTGTCGCAGTGTCTGTCATAAACGCCCATCGAAAAAGCAAGTCCTGCTCTGACCATGTGTGAAATGAGCAGGCTCAGAAAGGGTTCTGACTGTATTCACTTGCCTGCTTTCGCCGAGCCTGGTCTCACTTGCTGAATACTGTGTTCACGGCCCCTCCAAAAGGTGCCCCTCAGCCACAGTGTCACCCTGGCCACGAGGAAGTAACACAGAATGAGAAAAAAGACTAACGAAGACTTCCGAGGGCCCTAATAATGTGCCGCAGCAATAAGTTATGACTAAGTGGACAGTGTCTTTCTCCGTTACTGTAGGTGTGCAGTGAGGCTGGATTTGAGGTTGACCTTCCCGCTTGAAGGTGCAGAGAGAATGATTTTGATTGTTGGATACTCCATGAACGCATACGCTTTGCTGCTAGTAAAAGGCGGTGGTGCTGGGATGTAGCTAAGTGGAGATCGAAGCAGTGGAAGCCCAGCATCAAAGCCAAATGTCGTTGGAAATTTGGCTTGTTTATATTGGGGGAACTTGGAGAATGTGTTTTGACGTGAAAAATATAGAAAGTAAGTTTTCCGTTTACTCTCTATCCACTTAAAAATATTACTTCGTTATAGTGTTACTATCTTGTCCCATTTACCTGTTTTTCAGAGATACCTTTTCTTATCCAGAAGTTAGGTATCACTAATATGACCGTTGGTTTAAAAATTAGAAACTATGGGGCACCCGGGTGGCTCAGCTGGTTAAGCATCCAACTCTGGCTCAGGGCACGATCTCACGGTTTGTGGATCTGAGCCCCGCGTCAGGCTCTGTGCTGACAGCTCAGAGCCTGGCGCCTGCTTTGGATTCTGTATCTCCCTCTCTTTGCCCCTCCCCGACTTGTGCTCTGTCTCTCAGAAATAAATAAATGTTAAAAATTAAAGCTAGGTTTCCCTAGTTGTGACATGGGCTTCTAATGAGGACAGTGAGGAGCAAGAAAACAAGCCTTCCCTACCATATTCGTGTGTAACACTGAAGTGCTGTGACATTTGTGTGTGTGCATTTTCTACTGGAAAATCTGAAACAGTCTTATGAAGCTAAACTTCGAACTGTTGCGAAGACTGTTTTCATTTTTTCAGAATGTTTCTTTGTTTGTAATTTTTTTAATGTTTATTTAATTTTTTAAGCGACAGAGACAGAGTGTAAACAGGGGAGGAGCAGAGAGAGGGGGGGAGACACAGAATCCGAAGCAGGCTCCAGGCTTTGAGCTGTCAGCACAGAGCCCGATGCGGGGCTCAGACTCACAAATGGCCAGATTGTGACCTGAGCTTAAGTTGGACGCTTAACCAACTGTGAGCCCCCCAGGCGCCCCATTTTTTCAGTGTTTCAAAGCCAGTCTTGCACAAGAGAGATTTTTAAAAGTCTGCTTTACAAATGTTCCCCAGGCAGTCTTTGCGGTGAGCCAGTGACCAAGAATGGCTGGAGCCCTGGCCAGAGGCGGGCTGAAATAGCTTGGGGAAAGTTTGAGAAGCAGACCTGAGGTTTCCATTCAGCTGTTAAAGAAATATTTTCCTGATCCTGTTCTCTTTTCTTATGGAACAGATAAATTTTTAAAAATAAATAATTCCTTTTATAATCACCCAGTTTTAAAAATGTAATTAATCCTGCGATTTTGAAATCATTAATGAATCCATTTTGAAATCATTGACTAGAAACTACCAGTAGGCTTCAGACCGGGTCTAAAAACAGGCTAGTGCCGCTGGCTCTAACGGGCGGCATCCTACAGTACTGCTTTGTTTGCGTGAATAAAAACTGGCATTTTTTAAAATATAATGAAGAGGTTGTCCAAAATGTCACTTAGAGAATAAAAATAAAGCCCATAGCTGCTTAAGTGTCGGCTGAACAATGGTGCCCTGTTGAGTAGGAGACACCATCAGTTTTAAGTCCTCTCTTTTATGTCCCGCTAAGAAAAGAAAAATGTTGCCAGTTAGACTATGGTTCTGTCAGTGGTAGGACGCATCTGGGTTTCAGAAATCCCAGGATGTGTGAGGATGTGAATCTTGATGACAGAGAGGAAATGCGGGTCAGTCTGTGCGCCACAGTAGCGGGCAGAGCTACCGAGTACCTAAGAGACTTGTTTTTGTTAGAGAGCTTTGTGGCGTCTTACTTGTAGGCGTTGAGTGTATTATAAATGTGTGCACACCTGTGTGTCAGAGTCGGAAGGCATCGATTCCACCTGCTTTTTGATAAAAACAAGATTACTGTCATGGATATAGGAGAACGATAGATTTCTTTTAATACCCTCTCCCAGGGACTTGAGAAAATTTTGGGAAGGCATGTAACTATTTCACAAGGATACTTTATTGTAATGAAAGTAAAAAAATTTTACTACCCAGAAAGCATTGAAGTTCTGTAAGCATTCATGATTTCTATGCATTCTGGGTTTTTAAAAATTTTTAACATTCATTTTTGAGAGACAGAGCATGAGCAGGGGTGGGGCAGAGAGAGGGGGAGTCACAGAATCGGAAGCAGGGTCTAGGCTCTGAGCTGTCAGCACAGAGCCTGACGCAGGGCTCGAACCCACAAACTGTGAGATCATGACCTGAGCTGAAGTCGGACGCTCAATCACCTGAGCCACTCAGGCACCCCTATGCATTCTAGTTTTAAACAAATTTTAAAAATTTACAAACTCTGATGTTGGAAGGCTATGATAAAAATAGAGAATTTTAAAACTTTGCTTAGCCCATAAATTCAGTGATTTCTGACAATTGATAGAATGATTAAAGAGTAAAGAACGGGCAAAAAATCCTATCCTTTAATGCTATTAAGTTTGTCGTCAACCCTAAGTCATGTGATTAATTGAACATTTGTGAAATATCAGTAAATATTCTTGGTTTAACTTGTGGCTCTGTAGTAACAGAATATGAATCATTAGCTTAATTGGAACAAATTCTGGAAGGATACTTGATGCTGTATTTTGGAACCTGCATCATTGGCTGTTCACACAGTGTCTGCTGCCTGTGGAGGAACTAACGCAAAGACAGACAACAGTCCAACAGTTTCTTTTCTCACACGCCCAGCTTCACCGTAAGAGTGAAGTCTCTGTGTTTGTCTGCAAGGTATTTTTGAACTGTTCCGATTCTCTTTTGTGTCTGTTAATATTCAGTCTCTGTGCAGAAAAATAAGCAAACTCTAACATGAAAGTATGAGAAGGTCTGTTTATTTTAGGAGTGTTCTTTTATGCGATGCTAGCAAAATGTTTTTAATGTAAACATGGAGACTGGGGTAGAATTCCTGTTCTTATAAGAAATGTATTTTCCTAGCTGCCATTCATTTGAAATAGGTATCATTTCTGGAAGACTCGACTTGTTCGTGCTTCTGTAGCTTGTTCACTGATAGCACCTTCACTGATAACAGAATGAAATGTGAAATTGGGAAAGACATGTTGACAGTCGGGAAAGAAGTAAAGCCATCTGCTCTGCTAACCGCTACCAAAATAAGAAAACAAAAGTAAAAATTCTGATGCCTAAGAGACACTCAGCCTGGTTTCCTTCCAGAACCAGATCCTGAAACATGGGATGCGCAGGACAGGAGTGGGGGGCTGGAGGCAGCGAACTGGTGAAAGAGGAGGAAAAAATAACAAAAGGGTGCATGCGTGCAGTGTGGTCCAGCGCTTTAATGACCGGACATCAGTCTCTTGAGACCCCTGGCTCAGCATGGACTGCCTGAGGGGCCAAAGGAAGACGCGTGTGCTCACCTGGCTTTCACTCTCCACTGGCTGCTGATTATCTCACTGGGGGTGAATGTCTCCGCACTGTCCCTTGTGGCTGTGCGAACAGAGAGCAGGCTGCTGCCTCTGAAAGGAAGCCAGGCGGGCCCAGTCGAGCCTTTGCGGAACCGTGCCCACTGGTGGTGCCACGAGTGGAGTCGGCGACGAGGCCGCGGGGATGCGGGGCAGGGCCCGAGGGGTGTCTAACACAGAGGAAGTGCAGGTTGACAGCGGTGGCATGTCCCTAGCATTGACTGACCATGTCAGTTGCCCTGGGCCAGAGAACTTAAGGACCACGAACATGAGGAAGTAGGAGACTTTTAAAAAAAAAAGCGGGGGACCAGCTTAATTTGAAATAGTTGGAGGAGTCAGCCAAGAATTAGAATCATAAATGTGAAGAATTGGTAAAATCGTTCACTCGTCAAGTATGTTAAGCCGGGTACTGTGGTTTCTGATGGCCCTCCAGAGCCTAGCGGAGGACACAGACACCGTGCAGTTTTCGTAACGTGTGATGTGGCATCTGGGGAGATAGATGCAGTCAGTTCACATAGGAGGGCCCTCAGCTCGGCTTTGAACAGGGTGTGGGAGGGCAGGGAACGCTTCTCGGATGAAGTGATCTCAGAATTTTTAGAGGGAGGGAATGCAAGAGCTTTAGGGAGAGACAAGCATGTTCAGAAGGCCTAGGGGGCAGAGAGCACACCTGGAGTTTGGGAGGCAGGCCGGGAGGGGGAGACGCAGCTGGCTGGTAAAGGACTTGGACGTTTCTCCTGAAAGCACTGGAAGGTTTAAGCACTAGACTGACACCAGCAGTTCTGTCATTTCTGCTGCACATGTGGAGCGTGACCAGGACTCAGACTGGAGGTAGGAGGACTGATCTGGCGGGGGGGTGGGGGGGTTGCACACAGGACTCTAGGCAAGGGATGTTGGCGGCCTGGATGCGGGTGGTAACTGCTGAGAATGGGGTGAGAGCAAATGGATGCTAAGGATATGTAGGAGGTGGGGTACACGCGACCGGCTGGTTAATTGTGTGGCGAGGGTGAGGGGAGAGAGTTTAAGTTCTGACTCGACTGAGTTCATGCTTACTCTTCATTTGTGGAAGGAGGGGCAGACTTGGGGGGAGAAGGAGAGGCAGGGTGAGCTCGGTGTGGACGTGCAGAATTGAGTGTGTTTGGAGACACGAACAGAGACGTTGGGGAGGTGGGTGGACATACAGACCTGAAACTGTGGAACAGCCCGGGAGGGAGGCACTAGGCCGTGTGCGGAGCCCTACAGGTGAGTGCTGTCGTTCGGAGGGAAGAGCAGCAGTCCTGGACGAGACCCCCGAGGAACCCCGCTGTGGAATGACTGAGTAGATGAAGAAGAGGCCGAGAGAGCGTGGGGTCATGGAAGTCACAAGAAGTATGTTCAAGCAGTGGGGAGCAGGGGCGCCTGGGTGGCTCAGTCGGTTGAGCCTCTGACTTCGGCTCAGGTCATGATCTCACAGTTCGTGGGTTCGAGCCCTGCGTCAGGCTCTGTGCTGACAGCTAGCTCAGAGCCTGGAGTCTGTCTTCAGATTCTGCATTTCCCTCTCTCTCTGACCCTCCCCTCCTCATGCTATCTGTCTCTCTCTCTCTTTCTCAAAAAAAAAAAAAATTAAAAATCAAAAAAGAAGTGGGCAGCCATAGCAGTGCTGGGTTCTGCTGCTAGGGCTTGTGAAGCGTCTTTGGAGGATCTTGGCAAGATCTTAGTTTTAGTGAGGATAAAACATTGTCAAGGCTTAAAAATTGAGTGGAAGTTAAGATGGTGAACATAATCAAATATGAATTTTGAAGACACTAGCTATAGAGATAAATCCGATGGCGAAAGGCCTTTTAAAAATAGGAGAAACTTGAGCATTGTCAAAAGCTGATGGAGTTAGGGAAGACAGAGATTAATGGGAGAGAG
This sequence comes from Suricata suricatta, assembly GCF_006229205.1. Classification (NCBI taxonomy): domain Eukaryota; kingdom Metazoa; phylum Chordata; class Mammalia; order Carnivora; family Herpestidae; genus Suricata; species Suricata suricatta. Next base: position 177,184,025 of record NC_043701.1, on the reverse strand, counting down.
CCGGAAATCAGTATATCAGGGTCTCCGGGATGAAGCACAAGAAAAATCAAGGACACAGACAGGAAGACCAGCCTTCGATAGTAAGGACCCTTTCTCGTAGGAGAGGGTGAGGGAAGGCTCGGTGCGCGTGAAGAGAAATGGATTGGCAGTGGTGGCAGCAAGCTGGCTGCTTTCTCATCTGATACCTTGTCTCTTCCATCTGAAGTAGATGCTGGTGAAGTGGGGAGATGGCAGGATAAGAAGATGGCAGACAGAGCTGATGGCCAGTCCTTGTCAGGGTTGGCGAGGGTGAGGTCGCGCTGAGGGGATGCTCCTGGGGCAGCCTCGGGAAGGCAGACTTGTCAGGCCGCTGCCGTGGAAGGGCGAGAATTGAAGGCGGTGGACCAAGAAGTGGCAGAAATATGGTAATGGCTTCTGAAATCCGTTAGCAGGGAACTGAAGCTGGGACAAATGGAGCGACATGGCCTTGAAAGGGGCAGAGAACTGCATGGTGGGCTGATAGCTCCTGCGAGGGTAGGAACTGGTGTCCGGAGAAGAAAGAGGACCTGATTTTACAGTTCCTGAAGCGTGGACTGGCCATCAGCTCTGTCTGCCATCTTCTTATCCTGCCATCTCCCCGCTTCACCAGCATCTACTTCAGATGGAGGAGACAAGGTAACCCGTGACAAGCTTTGGCCTCGGGTTTGGGGAGCTAAAGTCGAATTACGGTGGAGTCATCGAAGAAAACTGCAGGACAGGATGGCAGCCGCGCGGACCTGTGCGGGAGCTCCGTTCCTTGGTGCCCTTCCGGTGCAAGAGTGGTCGGGGATGTCCTTAAGTGAAGCTCCTTTCTGTTTACCAGATAATCCTGACGCCGCTGACCCCCAGCAGCATAAACACAAGATCAGGTGCCGCTGTGCGGCAGTACAGGATAGAGAACAAATAGAGCACGCTTTTTCAGAGAAGGCTCATTTTGTGTAGACAGTGGTCTCGAGGGCATCTGTCTTTGTTTTTTTCTGCAACTCTTAGAAAACAATGACATTTTTATCTCCAGCTAGTACGCGGTGCTCATGCGGGTTTACAAGTATTGTGTCTTTATGTATAGATTTGAAACCAAAGGTTCATGAAATAGTATTTATCCTCCTTAGACATGATACACTTCATTTTCTTTACTATTTTATAAAAAAATGAGTCTGTTTTAAAAAATTTTTAATGTTTGTTTATTTTTTGAGAGAGAGAGACTGCACAAGCAGGGGAGGGGCAGACGGAGAGGCAGACAGAATCCGAAGCAGGCTCCAGGCTCTGAGCTGTCAGCACAGAGCCTGTCACGGGGCTCAAATTCACAAACTGCGGGATCATGACCTGATCCAGAGGTGGATGCTTAACTGACTGAGCCACCCAGGGGCCCCCAAAAATGACACTCTTGACCCACTCAATTGATTTCACAACCCACTAAAAAATGACAGTTTGCAATTTTTGAAGATATGTTTGTTTGTCTCAACTTTTGAAGATTTATGTATTAGGTTTTCAGATGTGCGGATATACTGGAATTAACTTTGGATATGAAGTTTTAAGTGCCTGGAAGCATGATTTTTGTTTGCAGGAAAGGTAATGCCAAGGTTCACTTTAATTTCAGAAGTTGTTATTCATTATAGTGATAGTCTACTAAAGTAACATCTGTTTCCTCTTGAGGCAGTTAAACTCAGATTATAAGTCTTATTTTCAGTGTGCAAGTTTTGCAAATTTTGGCAATCATTCTTTTAAGGGGTTATTTTTTAATAATTAAACCCTTTTAAGCTTATTTATGTATTTTGAGAGAGAGACAGAGACAGTGGGGGGTGGGGGAGGGGCAGAGAGAGAGGGAGAGAGAGGATCCTGAGCAGGGTCCCAGTGGAGCAAGACTCACACTCACAAAACCACGAGATCATGACCTGAAGCGAAACCAAGAGTCGGGTGCTTAGGCTGACTGAGCCGCCAGGCGCCCCTTCCTGGGCTTTTGAATAACACTTGATTGCATTTGTAAAATGCTAATTAAATTTCTTTGAACATTTTTAAACTTCTTTTATAAATGTAATGTACTCAGTTTCCCTCTTAATTCAATTGTCTGATACAGTACTCTTATAAATCTAATAAATTTAAAGATGTAATGAAAAATTTTTACTTAATTTAGAAATCACAGGTCTAAATCAATTATTTATGCATTTCCTGATGGATACAGAAATTATTGTTTATGTAGAAAATTTTCAGAAGTGTACTAACCAACTACTGGAGCTAGTAATTTAGTAAGGTAAAAGATGCAAGGTCAATATATAAAGATCAAAGCAGTAATTAGAAAATTAATTTTTAAAAAATCTACTTACTATAGCATAAAAGAATATTCAATACTTAGATATTTATTTATCAAGACTGCTACACTCGAAACTACAAAGCATTGTTCAGAGGCATAAACAGTGGAGAGATTTGCCAAAATCATGGACTGAGGACCTAGCTTTTATTAAGATGGCAGATGAAGTCACGAGAGTGGTCTACTTACTGTTCTGATGGACCCGGTTCAGTCCAACATCAAACATCGTGAGTACCGAGAATAACAAATATGCTCAGATTCCTCAACATCATCATTATTATTATTATTTTAATTTTATTTATTTTTGAGAGAAAGAATGTATGTGCAGGTGGGGGAGGGACAGAAAGAGAGGGGACAGAGGATCGGAAGCGGGTTCCATGTTGTCAGCCCAGAACCTGATGTGGGCCTCCAGCTCACGCAACGTGAGATCATGACCTGAGCCAAAGTTGGACGCTTCACCAACTGAGCCACCCAGGTCCCCCCTCAACACCATTATTAATGCCATAGTATTTATTGTCAAACATTTTCCTTCTCTTTAAAATTTTTTTCATGTTTATTTTTGAGAGAGCATGAGTTGGGGAGGGTCAGAGAGAGAGGGAGACACGAATCTGAAGCACGCTCCAGGCTCCGAGCTGTCCACACAGAGCCCATCACAGGGCTCGAACTCACAAACCGTAACATCATGACCTGAGCCAAAGTTGGATGGTTAACCAACTGAGCCACCCAGGTGCCTGTCAAACATTTTCCTTTTTAATTCAGTTTGTCCAGGTTGCAAGACAAACCAGAGCCTGTTTACGGTGCCTCTTCAGTGGCTTCGTATCTCAAAGAGGTGGATGCGTAGCCCATGACCACGTGTGTCCTTACCTAATCATACGGTCTGCTGACTGCAGCTTGCATTCCTTGAGCCCAAAAATTTATGTCTTGACTGGAATGTGCATTGCAGTTAGGTCTTAAGATATGTCACTGATTCCTAACTAACTCTAAAGATGGTTGAACTGATGGGATTGTCATATTGGCCAACACACTGACCACATTGTCGTGCTCTTAGGATCGCTCAAATTATGAATTGAATGGTAGATATATTCAGTGGAATTTTTAGTATCTTTCATAGCATTTTCTGATGATTTATTCACAACTTCCAAAATCAGTCTATACTTAATACTTAACCATCACTCCTGTACAGTAGCAGGTGGCTGGAGCGTGAACGCCAAGTGGCAGTGTTCCAAGTAGAAATACGAAGACAGTGGCTCTGGTTCTGCCACACATTCATTAGCTTTGTGACTTTAGGCAGGTCACAAGTTCCTCAGCCTCAGTTTCATCATCTGTGAAGTGGGACATTCAGACTACATGAAGTTAAGGAATTTTTTTTTAAACTTTTTAAGGTTTTTATTTAAATTCCAATTAGTGAACATACAGTGTACTACTAGTTAGGGGAGTGCAGTGCGGTGACTGGGCACCTCCGTACATCACCCGGTGCTCATCGTACCAAGTGGAGACCTGGGTCCCCGTCACCTGTTCCCGTTCCCACCTCCCCCAACCTCTCCTCTCGTCATCATCAGTTTGTTCTTTATAGTGTAGAGTCTGTTTCTTGGTTTGCCTCTCTCTTATTTTCCCCTTTGCTTATTTGTTTTGTTTCTTAAATTCCTCATATGAATGAAACCATATGGTATTTGTCTTTCTCTGACTTTTTTTGCTTAATGTAATACTTTCTAGCTCCATCCATGTCATTGCACATGACAGGATTTCATTCTTTTTTATGGCTAATATTCCAGTGCATATATATACCACATCTTCTTGATCCATTCATCAGCTGGTGGACACTTGGGCTGTTTCCCTAATTTGGCTATTGTAGATAATGCTTCTGTAAACATCAGGGTCCATGTATCCCTTTGAATTAGTACTTTTGTATTCTTTAAGTAAATACCAGCAGTGCAGTTGCTGGATCAGAGGGTAGTTCTATGTTTCACTTCTTGAGGAACCTCCGTAGTGTCCTCCAAAGTGTCTGCACCAGTTTGCTTTCTCACCAGCATACACAAAAATAAATGCAAAATGGATTAAAATCCTAAATGTGAGACCTACAACCATAAAAATCCTAGAAGAGAACATTGGCAGTAAGCTCTTGGACATTGGTTATAGCAACTTTCTTCTAGATATAGCTCCTGAGGCCAGGGAAACAAAAGCAAAAATAATCTATTGGAATTTCATATAAATGAAAAGCTTCTTTATAGCAAAGGAAACAACAAAACTAAAAGAGAACCTATGGAATGAGAATGGGAAAAGATTGACATATCTGATAAAGGGTTAACATCCAAAATATGTAAAGAACTTATAAAACTCAACCCCTGAGAAAAGGATTCTAGTATGTTTTATGACCTCCAAATGTTTAAGGCTTTTTGTGAGGATCACACTACTCAAAAAGTAGAATGCATTCCACAAATAAAACGTATATGATTCTGAAGCACCAAGCAATATGCATCATATATACACTGTAGCGTTTTCCACCCTTTCACCACCTTCCGTCTTCTCACTTTTAAGATCAGAAGATTCAAGCTGGAGCTTCATATGAGGCCAGGTCTTTAGGAAAGTGTTTTCCAAACTCTTGAGTACCGTCCACTGTAAGAAATGGATTTTCCAGCGCGCGCCGTGCACATCTGCACGTTTCTCACAAACACAGCAGAAACAGAGCTGTGCTGACCAGCACGCCTCTTTGCTCGTGGAATGTGCTCAGTACTTTTGAATTTGTTCTGGAATCGAGAGACGAGGACGGGGGCAAGCTCTGGTCTCACGGCACCTTTGCTCTACCTCTGTTTCGATGAAGTCATGGTAGAAGTGGTTGTCGTGACGAATGATTTGTTGGTCCACCTGTTCTCAACACTTAGCATTTATAATCTGAATTCATCCTCACACCGGCTCACATTCACCTCAGTGACCACTGCTGTTACCTCTGACTCCGTATTCATGAGGCAAACAACCGACTGGTAGTAGAAAGAGGTTGGGTTGGGCGAGTGGACTGACCAATTTAAGTTACTCTCTAGACATCTCACAGTTGTAGTTACTGAGAGCCCTTTGCTGAGCGGTGGATATCGTCCGTATGTGGTGTGCACAACCAGCGCTCCCGGGCCCCGAAAGCTGAGGCCAGACCAGGAATGTGCCCCGTGCAGCTACGTTGCAGCCCCTAGTGGGCCTATTTGATGACCAGTGACTAGCCTAGACAGCTTTGGGTGGGGGCTCTAGATCAGATACTTTGAGCCTATCTGATAAAATTTGCGTGAGTGAAATAATGGGCCCATTCATCAAAAGCCTGAGGAAGGTTTTGGCCATAGACAAGAACTGGACTACAGCCAAGAAAAAATGGTACAAGTTTGAACTGGTTTGTATTTAACAGCACATCTCCAGGCTTTCCCTGTCTGTTGCTGACAGGCCTCTCTGTTTTTTAATTCCGGTGATATTAGTAACTAAGATAGCAGCTTGGCACATGTTTTTCATTTTTGTTTCATTCTTGTGTATGCACACATGTATGGGCTTTGGGAAGAAACGTCACCGGTACATTGGTGACAGCTTGGTTCCTCCCTCCCTCCTCTGCTGTGGCGGATTTGGATTAAGGACGGTAGCACAGAGCTTATGTTCCGGTAAGCAGCCTACTGTCCATCTTGGTCAGGATTCTAATACTTCTATAGTTTCCTTCCTGGGGCCTCCGTTTGTAATTTTACTTAAGTATTCTTAAGATTATGGCCTAACTAGATAGTTAACTGAAGACTGTATAAAACTAAACAAAATTGTAGTCTATGGTATCACAAAATATTTTTGTTTATCATGTATCTTAGCAAACTACACAGTTGTGTGCCTGATTTATAAAAGATCTCCTCACTTTTGTTTATAACGTAACTGTCTTTGGGGCCCCTGGGTGGCTCAGTCGGTTATGCGTCTGGCTTCGGCTCAGGTCATTATCTCGAAGTTCATGGGTTTGAGCCCTACGTCGGGCTCTGTGCTGACAGCTCAGAGCCTGGAGCCTGTCTTTGGTTTCTGTGTTTCACTCTCTCTCTGACCCTCCCCTGCTCATGCCGTGTGTGTGTCTCTCTCTTTCTCTCTCAAAAATAAATTTAAAAAAACTAACATACCTGTCTTTGTCTACCAAGTGTCTGGATTCTCCAGATGTGTCTGCCTTTGGAGAAAGATCAGACCTTAGAAGCTTATCTCGTTTGGCAAACTCTGGATTGAAATACTGGGTCCATTGATGTTATTGATGCAAAGGTGCCCTTTAAAACATATTTTACTCAAAGTAAACACGATTTGAGTACGTTAGGGGAAATTTAAATCAATATCTCCTGTGTTTTCCTCTTTTAATTTCTATTTTGCTTAGTGTTAAGTTGCACAGACCATTCTTTGAGCGGACAGCAGCAGAGTTTACTGAGCCTTGGCGTCAGGAACTCTGAGTCCTGATGTCACATTCAGAGCTAAGTTACAGTCCCTTCGTAAAGATGTCCCTCTTCCAAGGAGCCAGGTGTAAGAATGACAGTGGCTTGTGGAGGCTGGGGGTGCAGGTGGCTCGGAGCGCTCGTGCCCTTTGAACTTTGTCCTCAGCTCTTTCTCCACCTGCTTCTACATGGGCCTTCTCTGTCTGAAGCGAGTTAGTGTTCTTGTGGGAGCTTTGACACACCAAGGAGTGCCAGGAGATTCCTCAAAACTGAATTAAACCCCCCCAAAAAAAAGGTCTTTCCAGTTCATGTAGTTAGAGGGTATGGGGAAGGAGGGGGAGATGCTGTGATCTCCTGACTAAATAAATGTAAAGACGTGTATCTGAGCTAGTTCGCTAAATTTGCATAATCCTTGTTCTATAAGATAATGTTTTCAGAAAAGTCAAACAGGATCTAACAATTATAAATTGAGCTCTATTTTTAATGTCTCTTAAAAAACACTTTGTTGGGGCGCCTGGGTGGCTCAGTCAGTTAAGTGTCCAACTCTTGATTTGGGCTCAGATCATGATCTCGAGGTTCATGAGTTCCAGCCCCACATCAGGCTCTACACTGACATCGTGAAGTCTGCTTGCAATTTTCTCTCTGTTCCTCCCCTACTCGTACTCTAGCACGTGTGTGCAAGCGCGTGCACACCCACACACACACTCCCTCTCTCTCTCTAAAAAGCAAAACAAAAACACCCTGTTGTTAAATCCATTACTGCAAATCCTTTGACAAAACAAAAGCTGTTTTGCAATATAGATAACCAGCTACTGTGTTATATTGTCATTTTTAAAATTAATATTTTTGAACATGTTTTCTTAAAGCACTCAAACTGCATTCAAGAAAGCAAGGCAAATCAGAAGGGACCATTTAGTGTATTTGCACTTTCTGAACTTGCCGATGGTGCTGGGGTTTGCTTTGGGACCAGAGACCTGGCTTTAACTACAAACTGTAGTCCTTTCTTTCATAACTGCCCACTTCTGAAAATAGAGTTGACCCTTCTGAAAGTACAGGAGTTAGGAGTACCCACCTCCATCCAGTTGAAAATCATGTAACTTTTGGCTCACCCAAAACTTAGTAAGAGCCTCCTGTTGACCAGAAGGCTTACCAATGACATAAATGGTCAGTTAACACATAATTGGTATTTTCTATGTAATGTGTACTATATTCTTACAATAAAGTCAGCTAGAAAAAAAATTTTTAAGAAAATCATAAGGAAGAGAAAATAAATTTACAGTCGTGCACTGTGTTTATCAAAATAAAAGTCTGCATGTACATTGATCCACGCAGCTCAGACTTGTCTGTTCAAGGGTCAAATGTATTTTTTAAAACAAATTGGTTTCCAAAGAGAAAGCAGTGTGTATGAACTAGAATACAGTGCTTTATTCGTTTTTAGTCACAATACTCTATTTTGTTTTTCAGAATACTTTAAAGGGCCGAGATTTTTTTTAAAAACACGTAACAGAAACCTGCTTGGACTCAGAGGACTGAGCACCACAGTTCTATCAAAGGCCTCTGATTCTGTCCTCTTACATTGTTGTTTTTAAAAGTTCTACAATGGGTTCAAGTCTTAGAACGAAATACTTGAGATATAGGAAGAGTTCGTAAAGATTTATTTTAAACTTAAACTGGAATTTACTTTAGAGCTTCTCAAGTTTTGGGGACTCGTGAATAAATCATGTAGCTGAGCAACACAGAGACAAAAATTCAGTTTCTGTGTCCCCGTGCCATCAGAGCTGACGAAGGACACGGGAGAGTCCCTGGGGTGGCCTGGAACAAAGGAGAACTCTTATCCAGAAGTTCTGCAGATGGATGGTAAGACTTTGCCTTCACTGAATTGGTTACCCATTAGCTTATTTAATGACAAGAAAGGGGTTTGAATGTTCTTATTATAGTGCCCATCACACACCTTTTCATTGTTAAAACATTTTACTTCAGAGCAGACCTTTCAGTACGCTGTAATGAAAATGAAAACCAAGAGCTTTAAATCATTTGGGGAGATTTGAGTCAGCGTATGCAAATGTGGATGGATGAAAGCACAGCAGAAACTCTGGAAGAACTTGGAACAATCCACGGACTGGCAACCCAAGGCAGGGATAGAAGGACCTAAGAAGATGAAAACAGCAAAACCCACATAACAGTACAGGGTGAAAGAAAAAAACTTTTCTTCCTGTGAGCAAGAGGATAATACGGAAGGAAATACGGCAAAGCTTCTTTGGTTGATTTTTTTTTTTTTTTATCACCTTGGAGAAAGGAGTTTGCCCTTTCTCCAGTTTGGGTTGTGGTCTCCAATCTAGCATCCAGAGCTAGAATCAAAACACACTCAGCGATTATCCTCACTGGATTGGGGACCAACAACCAACAGGGCCTTTGAACAGCCTCTCAATAATTCCTAGCTCACGGCTGCCTCACAAGTGTCCATAAATGCCGCTCGAGCATTTGACTTTGGCTGTGGTTCACTGCTGTGTTTGAGCCCAGATTCCTCTCTCCACACAAATCATCGGTTGAGCCCTGCCGGTTCATAAAAGATCTGGAGCATGGGTATTCTCCACGCTGTGTCTTTGTTTCTAAAATTCTTGGTCTCTCTGGAGAAGCAGACACACACTGGTCTAGGACGTGAAGCGTTAGACACAGCCTTTTCATTCCAGATGGCTTAGGTCGTGTTTGACGGATTATTTACAGTTAGCATCATTTCCTTACATTTTATTGTGGCTAATTAACAGGAGTTTTATGAAGATGTCAGATGCCATTCTTCTAAAAACAGATGAAGCAGAACACAACTTAAAGCAATTGTGAAAAAAAACAAAACAAAACAAAAAAAAGCAATTGTGACCTCATTGATTTCAATATTTATTACATATTCCAAAACAAAATAACCCAGGAATGATTTACTTTGAGAATTCAGACATTGAGGAATAAACATGAGGTACTAATTAACAAGAAAGCTGATAAAAGCTGGTTAGTTGCTCTGAAGATGTGTCTTCTGTTGCTCATCTGGAGTCTGCGATCAGCACCGTGAACCACAGCATTTACTGGGTGCCTACTCGGCACTGCGCCTGCTGTCTTTGTGTCTGCACCATCTAGGGAATGGGTGCCTGGGCCTTGAGGCTAAGTACGAGATTTGCTTCCCACCCTCAGGGAGTTTGCCAGAAGGATGGGAAGCAGGCTCCAGGCTCTGAGCAGTCAGCACAGAGCCCGACGCGGGGCTTGAGCCCATGAACCCTGTGAGATCATGACCTGAGCCGAAGCTGGACGCTTAACCAACTGAGCCACCCACGTGCCCCAGGTTTTTAATTTTAATACTGTCCAATTTATAAGGTTTTTCTCTTATGAATCATGCTATTGGTTTCATGTCTAAGAACTCTACAGTAAGACCTAGGTTAGTTTTATACTTTCACATGTAGCATTTAAGTCTGTGATTCATTCTGAGTTCATTTTTGTTTGAGATACGCAGTTTAGATCAAGATTTAGTTTTTTGGCTATGGATATCTATCCAGTTGCTCCAAAACCATTTGTTGGAAAGGCTCTTCCTCCACTGAATGGCTTTTGCATTTTTGTCAAAAATCAGTTGGCCATACTTGTGTGGGGCTGGGTCTGGATTCTCTGTTGTGTCCTACAGATCTGTATGCCTACCTGTGTAAATGCTACACAGTCTTTTTTTTTTTAATGTTCATTTTTTGACAATGATGAGTGGGGTGGGGCAGAGAGAGGGAGACAGAGAATTCGAAGCAGGCTCCACGCTGTCCATTCAAAGCCCAACATGGGGCTCGAATCCACCAACCATGAGATCATAACCTGAGCTGAAGTCAGATGCTCAGCCAGCCGCGCCATCCAGGCGCCCGCCCCGATGGTCCTGATTACCGAAACTATGTAACAAGTCCCGAAGTTCGGGAGAATAATTGTTCTTCCCCCTTATTCTTTTTCAGAATTGTTTCAGCTCTCTTGGTTCTTCTGCATATATTTTAGAATAATCTTGCCTATATCCATAAAAATACTAGGATCTTGTTAGGAACTGTATTACATCTGTGTATCAGCTTGGCGAGAATTAATATTTTTATCCGAAGTCTTTCAGTCCATGAAATGGACCATCTGTTCTGTCCATTCATTTAGATCTTTGATCTCTTCCATCAGCATGGTGTGGGTGTCAGCGTTCAAGCCTTATGCCTCTTCTTGTAGGTTTACGGGTAAATATTTTTCCAAGTAATTATAAATGGTGTGGGTTTTTTATATTTCATAATTTCCCCATGTTTATTGTTAGTTTATTGAAATACAGTAGGCCTTTTAAAATATTTGTTTCGGGGGCATCTGGGTGGCTCAGGTCATGATCTCACCTTTTGTGGGCTTGAGCCCCGCATCGGGCTCTGTGCTGACAGCTCATCGCCTGGAGGCTGCTTCTGATTCTGTGTCTCCCTCTCTCTCTGACCCTCCCCTGCTTGCACTCTCTCTCTCTCTCTCTGTATCTCAAAAATAAATAAAAAGACATTTAAAAATAAAATATTTGTTTCGGTTGTGGCAAAATATACACAACATAAAATTCACCATTTTAACCATTTTTTAGTATATAGTTCAGTGGTGTTAAGTACATTCACGTTGTGCGGTTTCACCACCATCCGTCTCCAGAACTCTCTTCATCATTCTTTATCGAAACTCTGTACACATTCAACACTAACTTCCGTTCCTTTCTCCCCTAGCTCTGGGCACCCATAACTCTACTTGCTGTCTCTATACACTTGACTATTAAGTCCTTCGTGGGAGTGGTATCATACATCATTTGTCCTTCCCGTGACTGTGCCTTCAGGGTTCATTCATGTTGTAGCAGATATTAGAATTTCACTTCTCTCTAAGGTTGAATAACATTCCATTGTATGTATACGCCCTATTTTGTTTATCCATTCACCCATTCATGGGTACCTTTTGGCTGTTGTAAATAATGCTGCTGTGAACATGGGCCTCCAAATATCTCTTTGAAACTCTCATTGCTGCTGTTTGGGGTCTGTGTCCAGAAATGGAATTGCTGGATTATATGGGATTTCTAATTCTAATTTTTTGAGGAACCACCGCACTGTTTCCCCCGTGACCACACCATTTTATATTCCCAGCAGTGTATGCGAGGGCCCCAGTTCCCCCACATCCTCTCCACACTGGCTGTGTTCCAGGTTTTTGACAATAGCCATCCTGGTGGGAAGTGTTTATTTTATTGTGGTTTCTATTTGCATTTCTCTAATGATGAGGGACGTTGAGCTTCTTTCCATGTGCTCATTGGCCACCTGTATGTCTTCTTTGGAGAAATGTGTATTCATCTCTTTTGCCTGTTTTTGAATCAACTTATTTTGGGATTTTTGTTGTTGAGTGTTAGGAGTTCTTTATATCCCAGATAGTAATCCCTAGGCAGGTATGTGATTTGTAGTTCATTTGATTATTGTTTGTTGATCTTTATCCTGTGACTTTGTGGGCTCACTTGGATTTCTAGGAGGATTTGTTTTATAGCATCTTTGAGATTTTCTGCATAGATGGTTATGTTATATGCAAATAGGGACAATTTTATTTCTTCTTTTCCTATCTCGGTGCATCTTCATTCCCTTTTTTTGCCTTATTACATTGGCAACTTCCAGCATTATTTTGAGTAAAAATAGTGAGAGCAGACATCCTTGCCTTGTTTCTGATCTTAGAGGGAAAGTGTTCATTCTTTTTCAAGTTGAAGAAATCCCCCTCCAATCCTAGTTTTCTGAGAGTTTTTAACATGCATGGTTAGTTGTTGGATCCCCAGCTATATTTTCTGCATCTTTTGATGTGATTGTGTGATTATTTTCTCTAAACTGTTAATATGGTAGATTATATGGATTAGCTTCCAAATACTGCATCAGCCTTGCATACCTGGGTAAATGCGACTGCTGAATTCTTGTTTGCTAACATCTCGTAAAGGATTTTTGCATCCATATTCATAAGGAGCACTGGTTTGCAATTTTCTTTTCTTGTGCTTTGTCTAATTTAGGTTCCTGCTTTCATTTTCTGAAAGAGATTACATAGAGTCACTGTATTAATTCTTTTTTAAACGTTGGGTAGAATTCTCCAGTGAGACCATTCGGGCCCAATTTTTGGAAATTAATTACAAATTCAATTTCTTCACTAGTTATAGGGCTATTTACATTGTTTCATATTGAGTGAGTTGGGGCAGTATATGCTTTTTGAGATTATTCTCAGGAAGTTGTCTTTCTAACTGGGCTGCTGCTTTCCTGGACCTTTGGTTAGAGTAAGAAGATTTTTCTTGTTTTTCTTACTTTTTTTTATCTCTGTGTATTGGCTTTTCAGGGTCGCCAGCTTTTCCAGGACCCCCTCTGGAATACATGAGGCAGAAAGAAAGCCCCGGACACCCACCACCTTATCGCTCCTCAGGCCTCAGAGCCCCTACTGGGCTCATGTAGTGTCTTCTTATGTTTTATATATAATGTCCAGGGTTTTCTGCCCTCCTCAGTGGGGCAGTGGGGGAAAGTAGGTGTACCTCATCGTGATGGAAGTGGAAGCCCTCCTGTCTTGTCTTAATTTTTTAAAAAAGGCAAGGACAGCTGGGTGGCTCAACTGGTTAAGCATCTGATTCTTGATTTCAGCTCAGGTCATATCTTATGGTGGGGAGATCGAGCCCCGTGTGGGGCTCCGTCCTGGGTGTGGAGCCTGATTAAGATTTCTCCCACCTTCTTCTCCTCTCCCTTACTCATGCGTGTTCTCTCTCTTTCTCTGTGGAAAAAAAATGTCTAAAGAACTAGTTAGGAATGTGTAAACTATGACTCCTGTTTTAGCTGCACATTGACAACTATATTATGAAGAACATGAGACATGTTCTTAAAACATTAAACAGTCAACATGCTACTGGTAGTTAATATGCAGCAAATGAGTAATTGAGAAAATCTAGTTTGCTACCTGGTAAAAAAATCAAATCTGATAAAATCTGATCCAAGTTTTGTAAAAGGTTTATTTTGTATCACTAATACTACTTTACTAACTTCCCGAGAGATTATAACAACCAGTTTTAGGTTTAAAAAATCCAAAAGAAAACCAGACTTCAAAATCCTAAAGCCGTGACAGTAAAAACACACCAGTCCTGACCCTTACTCCTAATGTTGTCATGGTCTTAAGTTGACTTTTAAGGAAGTATCAGTAGTCAATCTCTCTGTCTCTTCTCTCATCTCTGTTAATATATTGGGTTTGTGTTTGTCACTTTACCCAATTAAAGTGGCAGTTAAGTGGAATTAAGAGTCACTTTGCAAACTAAGTGGAAGTCTACTTCCTTCTAATACAAAAATAGTGATCACAACATTATTGTAGAAGATATAAAAAGATAAGTTATTTTGTGTGTTCTTATTTGCACTATTGCTAAGGCACACCTGAGTGTCACTCTCTCCATCCTGAAGCTTTAATGGGAGCAGAAATGCAAAATGGCCACATGAATGTGGCCGGAATTCCCTGCTTTGGGTTTTGGTTTTTGTCATGCATTTGCTTTTTGTTCATTTGTCTTGGTAATTTCTCTGTCTTGGAGCACGATTTTTAAAGGCAATGGCAAGAAATTAACGCACCCTTAGATTCATGTGCCAGGATGTTTTTAAGACACCCTACGTGTCTGACTACATGATGGGGTGCTTCTGTCTCGTGACCTGGGGGCCCCACTCCCAGGGACTCCGATGGCCCCATGGAGCGTCCTGAGCGTCAGCATTGCCTGTGACTCCCATGGGATGCTAGTGTGCAGCCAACGTCGAGAACCGGTGTGCTAGAATTTAGCTTACTACTTGTAATGTGTTTTATTTGAGAGACTGGCATAGCTTTGGCAAAGAAAAATGAATTTATATTTGCCCCTAAGGTAAAAAGACTGTAATTTTGGATTTAATTTTTTTGCCGCTGGAAATTCTCAAAGGTTTTGCCATTTGAAAGCACTTTTGAAAATGTCTAGCTCAGTTCCCTTGGAAAGAATCAAAGTTAACTCAGTATCAAGTTCAGTCATTGGAAGTTAGTTTTCTGGCTAGCTTTCATTTTAAACGGCTTTGTGACCCAGTGGGGTTACCTATCAGTGAGTTTACCAGTGAGATTACCTGTTATCATGGTAATAATTTTAATGTACTGTCACATGTGGAATTTAAAGCTACTGATTAAAAAAAAAAAAAAGCTAGGGGCGCCTGGGTGGCTCAGTCTGTAAGCAGCTGGCTCTTGATTTTGACTTATCATGATCTCACAGTTGGTGATTTGGAGCCACGTGTCAGCATGGAACCTACTTGGGGTTCTCTTTCTCCATTAAACAACTCTTAAAACTCCATAAAAAGCTCAGTTTAAAAACGGGCAAATGACGTGAGTATACCTTCCTTCAAGAAAACCTATGAATGGCCAACAAGCACATAAAAAGAAACTAAACATCATTAGCCATCAGAGAAATGCAAACTAAAACCATAGTAAGATACTACTTCATTCCCACTCAGAGTGGCCATAATAAAAGAGATAGTGAGTGTTGATGAGGATGTGAAAAAATCAGAAGCTTTACACACTGCTGATAGAATATAAAATGGTGCAGCCACTTTGGAGAACAGTCTAGCATTTCTTCAATAGGTTCGATGTGGAGTTTTCCTATGACCCAGCAGTTTCACTACTAGGTATGTATCTAAGAGAAGTGAAAACACACAAAAACTTTGTTCTGAATGTTCGTAACATTATTCATAATAGTTTAAAAGTGTAAGTAACCCATATGTCCATCGACTGGGTAAGTAAGGAGCAGTGTGTCCATACAGTGGCATATTATTTGGCAATAAAAAGGAATGAACTGCAATCATATGCTGTCGAAGGAGGAACCACCGTGCTAAGTGAAAGGAGTCTGTCACAAAAGACTGCGTGTGGAGACCGGAAACAGACCGGTACCGCCTGGGGCCGGGGAAGTTGAGGAGGGTGGGGAGCGGCTGTTAGTAGGTACCGGGTTTCTATCTGGGATGCTGAAAATGCTCTAAAATTGCTTGTTGTGATGGCTGCACACATCTGTGAATCCACTAAAGGCCATTGAATCATACGGTTTCAATGGATGAACCACAGGGGAATTGTATGTCAATAACACTACTATTACATGGCGTTTTACATAGGCGAAGTTCAGATTTGTTTTCATTTTGTCCGAAAGAATACTCCAAGTGAAATGACTAGCAACATTATTCCTTCTAGATTGTGAAAGTATGTAATTCTCCTTGATTTTGGGTTCCCAAAGCAATTTTTTGAGCCTCCCACCAAGTGAACTTGACGAATTCGCTGCTGAGCAGAGTTCATTTCTCTCCTGCGTACCGTGGGTTCCCTTGCCCTACCCTTTGCTACCCACACTGAAATCTGCCTTTCACAGATCCCTGCCTTCCCCACGGTGATCAGAACATGTGTTAATACCTCTTGTCACGTAAAGATGTTCTAAATCATACTTGATAGTGAACTTCCCAGGGTTGAGTTTAGTTTCAGAGTTGGATTCTTTCATGCCTTTCTTCACAATTTCACATTCTTCGTGTCACATCACAGTTTTACTCAACTATATTTAGCCTCATTCACGTGGCATGTTTGCCATCTATCCAGCCATCTTCCTGAGAAACTATAAAGATGTAACTTATTTTCGTGTTTATGAAATAATGCTGTACCAATAAATCATGAAGTTAAGAAAATAGACTGTTTCATCATTTTCCAGGAAGCCTAGACGTTATGAGAATAGCGGATGAGTTCAATCCCCACAAGAAGAAGTAAAGCTGTGATCTCTAGATTCTTCTCCTTGCAAAGCACCTGTGATGTGCAGTTCATCTCCTGCGAATGGAAAGCTGGGGAAAAATCAATCATCGCCCATCACAACAAGTTTTCCTTGAAGATTAAAACATCGTAGATTTAACAGCATATTTGCAACGCCACTGATCAGATGCTCATCTCAGAGTTTGCAGGATTGCCTTTGGTTTTTATCTTACAAAATTGTGATACATTAGAGAAAGAAAGGGCAGAAGAGAAACTGTTGGCATGCATTTCTAAGACCAGTCAGCAGGCTGGCAGCCCTCTCGGATGAGGTGGCAGATGCTCTTGAATCTCAGAGTGGCTTAATTTTCTGGCCGTTTTGGAGTCCGCTCAAGAAGAGGCCGTGGTGCCACGTGGGGATAGCTACGTGGGGCTTTGTCCGCCGGCTCTGATGGCGCGTCGCAGGCGTGCGAGTCAGGGTGGTCGCAAGGCGGTTTGTGAGGATTGGGGAATGCGGTGCTCTTTTTATTTTAATAAATAAATCGTAACTCATTTTCAGTGTTTTAAGAATCTGGCAGAATACCTCTTGTTTCAGTTTTAAGTTGGCTTTAATACTAGTAATGTAAAATGTGCTCCGAGTCAGAATCAGCCTTCACGCAAGTGCAACAGGTGATAGTGACGCCGCCGATTGTTAAGCCGAGGAAAGTGGTACATTTTTGCTGTAACGATAATCGGCAGTTTCTGAAGTTTAACACAGTACATCGACTGAACGGGGGATTGATCTGACTTTCCGGTCTTCAGTGAAGGTATGGATAGAATGTGATCTGAAACCCCTAATATTTAAATGCGTCCTCTGACATTGTTAAACCCTGGCAACGTGGATGGAAGTTTGCTGAGGGAAAGAGGAGAATGGGAGAGAAGGTTTTGTGTGGGGCCATCACACTATTTGTTTCTAGATTATCTGAGTTTTTCCAAGCATTGCTTTCTTTAAAGTTTTTATCTAAATCCTAGTTAGTCAACACAGAGTGTCATATTAGTTTCAGGAGTAGAGTTCAGTGACTCCTCAGTTACATAGAACACCCCGTACTCAGCATAGCCAGTGCCCTCCTTACTGCCTGGCACCCATCTGGCCCATCCCCCCACCAGTCTTGCCTCTAGCAGCCCTCAGTTTGTTCTGTTGTTAGGAGTCTCATACAGTTTGCGTGCCTCTCGTTTTTTTCCCCTTCTCCTATGTTCACCTGTTTTATTTCTTAAATTACCAGATATCAGTTGAAATCATATGGTATTTGTCTTTCTCTTATTTCACTTAACATAATACACTCCAGCCCCATCCATGTCATTGCAAATGGCAAGATTTCATTCTTTTTGAGGGCTGAGTGATATTCTAATATGTAGACATATATATGCACACACCACACTTCCTTTATCAGCGGATGGACATGGGCTCTTTCTATAATTTGGCTAGTGTTTGGCAGACAATGCTGCTATCAGGGTGCGTGGACCCCTTTGAATCTATATTTTTGTACTTTCTGGGTAAATGCTTCGTAGTGCAATTTGCATAACTTCAATGATTTTTTAAAAGACTAAAAATTTAAAAATTAATGTGTTTGAGTATTTGTAATTTTGTTGATGACTAATTCCTAAAGAATTTATTGAGTTCAAGTTACAGAAATACCAGGTATTTAAAAATTTATAAAAGTGTATCTTTCCTTAGTTTCTCTTACTGATGCCCTGTGGCCCGTGGCCCTGCACTCCCTTTACTGAGCCAGTGGCTTTGTCGGGTGTCTGACATCAGCTCAGGTCATGATCTCACAGTCCGTGTGCGTTCGAGCCCCGAGCTGTGCTGACAACTCAGAGCCTAGAGCCTGCTTAGGATTCTGTGTCTCCCTCTCTCTCTGACCCTCCTCCCACTAGTGCTCTGTCTCTCTCTCTCTCAAAAATAAATACTTAAAAAAATAGTTGATATAAATTCTACATAATGGTGGGGGTTTTCCTAATCTCCTATTTTTATTTTTATGTGTCATATTAGCACAGAATAAAAATTAGAGTGGCATTCGTTCTAGATAAAATAAGATGACGGCATATCAGATCTTGCGTTTTTATTTGCTAGACTGTTCCATTAATTTGGATCTTAAAGTGTGTGTGTCCTAAAATGTTTTAGGGTAAATGTTTAAATGGTTACATATCATTTTACAAAAATAGACGTGATGTGGGGCCATGAATGAGTGGTCAAGAAAGAATTCTTGAGACGTTTTTGGTGCAAAAAGGGGCTTTTATTATAGCATGGGGCCAGGGCCGACAGGCAAGAAGAGCTGGTGGTTATATGCCCAGTGGTCAAGGGAGAGGGGGATATGCAGGGAGTAGATCATAAATGTCTTGAACTTTCTCACAGGATTTCTCTGGTGCCTTGTCATTCAGCTCGATATTAGCTATCGGGAGACGCTCAGGCACTCATGCGACCCTTTGGGAACGTAGCAGCCAGCACGTACGTGACCCGTATCGGGACATGCAGGCCGTAGGTCAGTCTTCTGGGCTAAAGGTGAACATTTTTCTGCTTCGGTCCCTCATCAGACATGATTTAAAATTCCAACTTTAAAAATTCAAGGTTTTAGGGGCCAGAGCCTGGAACCTGCTTTGAATTCTGTGACTCCCTCTCTCTCTCTGATCCTCCCCTGCTTGTGCTCTCTCTCTCTGTCTTTCAAAAATAAATTAAAAACATAAAAAAAAAGTTTTAAAAAATGTAAGGTTTTAGATTAAGATTTCGTACAATTTTGCCAGTGTTCTTGCTCTCTTTTGCTCTTCTCAGTGATCTTTATGAGTTTTCTATTTGTAATTAGACTCTAAACATACTTGAATCTACCTTCTTCCTGCTACATGTATAGCCAGGTGATGGAGTTAGCTTTCTGTGTTGGAGTATGTGAACATTAAAATGCCCAAAATTGGGACGCCTGGATGTCTCCATTGGTTACGTGTCCCAACGCTTGACCCCCTCTCAGGTCATGGTCTCATAGTTTGTGAGTTTGAGCCCCACATCGGGCTCTGCACTGATGGCATAAGCCCGCTTGGGATTCTGCCTCATCCTCTCTCTGCCCCTTCCCTGCTTGTGCTCTCTCAAAATAAATAAACAGACATGCAAACAAATAAAATGCCTGAAATTGACATCAGGGAACCAGGTTGCTGCCTTTTCCTTGCTTGTCACTCAGCCTGCTAAGGGGTGTGGAAACCTAGTAAATGTTAAATATTTCATTGTGTTAAAGTATGTGGATTTTCTGCCTCAGCTGGACAAAGCAGTTTGCTAAGAACATGTGTCTGGAAGTTGGCGTGTTCAGCCGGGAGCACCAGAACCTCGCAGATACTTAGAGCAGAGAACACTGAATGCAGGGCTGTGGTGCTAACAGGGTCCCCTGATCCAGGCAGGGCACAGAGTGGCTCCAGAATGAGCAGTGGCTGCGAGCTGCCGCCACTCCTGGGCCACATCAGGGCTGCCAGTAAGCTGGGACCTTGACAAGTTCAAGAGCAGCTGGGGCTGCAACCAAAAACGCAGAGCCGAGGAAGAAAGAGGAGAGGTTTTGGGGAGCAACTCTGGCTGCGTGCCCTCCTGCTCGGCCTCCCGCAGCACAGAGCCATGCAGGAGGAGTGGCGAGGGCAGACAGGTGCACGCAGGGCGTGGATCCCGTCCCCTGCCAGAGTCTGTCCTCCTCCACCTCAATCTCAGAATGTGTCCCAGCTAAAGCGGAAATCGAACACTGCACTAGCACTCGCTCCTCCGGAGGTGAGGACCCTCTGGCTGGCAGCCTGGTGTTTCCTGTCTCTGTGTGCCTGCGTGCCTTCCAGGCTAGGTTTTCAGTGGACCAACGCCTTCCCTGACGAAGTGGAATCCTTTGGGGGTAATAGTACATGACTGTCTTGCATCCTTGCATCTCCCTAGGACCAGTGTTTTTTTTTATAGTTTATTGTCAAGTTGGTTTCCATAAAACACCCAGCGCTCATGCCAACAAGTGCCCTCCTCCATGCCCATCACCCATTTCCCCCTCTCCCCCTTCCCCATCAACCCTCAGTTTGTTCTCAGCATTTAAGTCTCTTATGGTTTGCCTTCCTCCCTCTCCTTAACTGTTTTTTCCCCTTCCCCTCCCTTCTGGTCCTCTCTTAAGTTTCTCCTGTCCCAGGACGAATTTCTAAACAGGTGTAGAATGCAGTCAATTTTGGAATGCCCTAACGCTGTCACTTTCTGGTGATTGAGATCAGCCAGCCTGTAAAATGGGATCTTTCTCTTTTAGATATTGGAAGAATAGTGTTACTTCTGTCTCATCTAGAACTGATCTTGGGTGATTAGAATACCCAGCAGAGGAAACAGCATCAGTTGAGGAAGAATAAACATTGAATTGTTGCTTCCATTACGCAATAAAAAGGGATGTGATTGAATTCAGATATTCAAAAATATAGAGCCTTGTGTGAGGTTGGCATCCAGAAAACAACTCTTGTTGTGAAAACTGTTATGAGTTTTGTGATTTGACTTTGAAGACGTTATAGTTGCAAGACCCTGAGAAATCTTCTGAAACACTCCTTTTGATTCCTAGAAAAGGAAACCAGCATTTCCACTTGTCATGTTCAGGAGACCCACATTTAGCAAAACAAGGTGCCTACATCAACCTTAAAAATAACTTTTTAAATTATAAAAGCCTTATGCCAATTATAGGAAATCCAGAAAGTGTGTGCGTGTAATTCCCACGCTGAAAAGGGCTCCTGTAACACCACGTCCCGAGAGAGACTCGGTGCCATCACAGGTGTGTGTGGTGCACCTCTGGTCAGGCCTTGAACTAGACATGGAGGAGTGTGCGCGGGCCACACAGCCCCAGTTCTTTATCTGGTTTGTATTCCCGACGGACTTCCCAGCGGAAAAGGAAACAGGCACTGAAGAAGTACACACGTCGGTGGTGGCCGGCGCGAGGAAGGGAGCTAGTGGAGAGCAGGGAAGGGCCTCTGAGGACCAACATTTAAGTAATCTGACGAAGCAAGGGAGAGCCGTGTTTCTCCTGGGGAGAGAAGGGTTGGCTCTGGGCAAAGGGAACAGAGACGTACTGTTCAAAGGTCGATGTATATTTGCCCAGACGTTTTCTGGGCATATAGTAGGCTTGTGATAAAAAGAACAGTTGTTTACACTGTGCCTTCTTTTTTATTTCCCACTTAATCTCTCTTCCTTTGTCCTTTTGATAGCTATGTAACAGTTTATTACGCGGACACACCTTACCATGTTTAGCCAGTTTTCCCTGGATGAACATCTGGATTTCCAGCTTTTCAGTATTTCAGAATGTTCCTGTAGACAGCCTTATGCACATATATGAATACTGGCGTGTGCATGTTTCTACAACAGTACTTCTCAACCCATTTTAAAAGGCTTGAAAAAATACCAGGGCTCTTGGATGGCTCAGTCGGTTCAGCGTCCGACTCTTGGTTTGGGCTCAGGTCATGATCTCGTGGTTCATGAAATCGAGCCCCACATCGGGCTCTGCACTGACAGCATGGAGCCTGCTTGGTCGGTCGGTCTCTCTCTCTCTCTCTCTCTCTCTCTCTCTCTCTCTCTCTCTCTCTCTCTCTCTCTCTCTCCCCCCCCCCCCCCCCCCCCCCCCCCCCCCCCCCCCCCCCCCCCCCCCCCCCCCCCCCCCCCCCCCCCCCCCCCCCCCCCCCCCCCCCCCCCCCCCTCCCCCCCTCCCTCCCTCTCCCCCTCCCCCTCCCTCCCTCTTCCCCTCCCCCTCCCTCCCTCTTCCCCTCCCCCTCCCTCCCTCTTCCCCTCCCCCTCCCTCCCTCTTCCCCTCCCCCTCCTCTTTCTCTCAAATAAATAAACTATAAAAGGAGAAAATACCAATGCTCAGGTACTCAGTCTTTATTCAGACCAGTGTCGAAATCAGGATCTCTGGGGATGGGTTCCAAGCTTTGGAATGTTTTTAAAGTTCCACAAATGATCCCAGTATGTACTTAGAGTTGAGAACCGTAGCCATAGGGTGGTTCTTAGAAGTGGCCTGGCGGAGTCCAGGACAGAAGACATCGTACATTGTAGTAGATGCCGTCAGGTTGGTCCCTGTGTCCACTGGAATTAGGAGCAGCTGCCTTGAGACCTAGAGTAAATTGGCCAAAAGAAGGGAGTTTCTTTTTTTCTATGAAATTCTTGACATCGGCAGTCCAGGGCTGCCATGGCTGTCTTACCCCGCGGGGCCCTCTGGTACCCGAGCTCCTTCTTGCTTTAGTTTCTGTCGACCTAAGAGCGATCTCACAGGCTCCAGCTCAGAAGGAGAGAGGTTGGCGCTCCTGCCGTGCAGTTTAGGATGTGGGCAGCACAGCACAATCAAGGAAGGGCTGAACAGTAAGAGGGAGAGGGCACAAGACCAGCTGTTCTTTTCAAGGATTTCTAGAAACTGCCATAAAACTCCTGCTCCTAGCCATTGGCCAGTTTGGTCACGAGGCCCTGCCCAACCAGGAGAGGCTGGGAGACAGGCTTTCCTTAGGGCAATCCGTGTCTCGTGCGGGGGAAAAAAGCTTTGTTTCCACGAGAAGCAACATACCCCGACCACCCCCACGGCATCCTCCACGAAGGCTGGAATCTGCTCGCTGCCCCTGGAACCGCACACCCAGGGCCCTGAGCTGTTGGCTCGAGTCAGCCCAGCTGCTGGGCTGCAGACAACCTTGACGTGGAGAGAGGCAAGGTCAGTTCAGTTCAGACCCAGGAAAGACGCTGGAGAGCTGTAAACTTTCCCATTAAGAGAAAATAATGTGTTGAGGGCCGGTTGTTAAATTGCATACAATTCTCTTTCTGATGTTACAGCTTTCTTAGGGAAGGAATTTATTTCCTTTCATCAGGGCATTTATTTATTAGCATACTTCACATCCTCAGGTTCATCTTCACGTTCATGCCGCACACGCCCTCATTTAAACGTTTGGCTCAAGGAGCACATCTTAACACATAATTATTCAAATCAAATATTTTTATTGTTTTTATTTTTTAATACTTAATTTTAAAAGAGAGAGCACGAGTGGGAGAGGAGCAGACAGACAGGGAGACACAGAATCCGAAGCAGGGTCCAGGCTCCGAGCTATCAGCCCAGAGCCCTACTCGAACCCACAAACCGTGAGATCATGACCTGAGCTGAAGTCAGATGCCCAACCGACCGAGCCTTCCAGGCGCCCCGCAAATTAAAACAGTTTTACATTCGAAAATGAGAAGCGGCCGGACGTGTGGCTTTCTTAATGAATATTTTCTTTGTTACTGCAGTGGACGAAGGCCGCAGCAAGGACCCCGACCGCTTGCAGGTCCTCTACAAGAAAGCCATCCTGCCCTACGGCGCCTACAAGAAGCATCAGAGGGACCCGGCCGAGGAGGCCGTGGTGCTGCAGTACGGGCGGCTCGTGGGGCAGCGGTGCTCCGAGCGGATGCTGCTCTTCCGGAACTGAGCCCCGGCCCCGCCTCCTGCCCGCGACGCCCCTCCCTCCGGGGACGCCCCGGACCTGCCCCCGGATGAGACGGTTTTATTTTGGCAATTGAATTTGGCTTTTCTAAAATATTTTGTGGTGATGTATTTGTGAGAACCTCATGGTTAATACAAAGGTTTTAAAAACATGCCATGAACCTAGGCTCGTAAATTATTGGGGTTTATCATTTTTGGAAGTTTGTTTTATGAACAAGATACAGTACCAACTTCTGACGTTACTCTTTTGGAAAGTAAACCGAATAAGTGGATCTCAAGTAATTTAAATCATTGTTGGTTTTTTTTTGGGGGGGGGGGCGGGTCGAAGAAATTACAACAGACGCTTCTCAGATCCGCTAAACACAGTTTCTGCTACAAAATTGTAACGTTTGGCGAGGAGGGTTGGGAGTCTGCCTCGTTGCTTAGGAAACGGCTTCTCAGGAGAACGAGACTGTCGTGATCAGTGTTCAGTATCGAGTCCCGGCCGAATGTTATGTAGTTAATAGAAAACAAACAAAAATAGACTACAAACATTGGAGAAGGGTTGTGTGAACATGAGAGGGTCATTTACCCAGGACGCCCCCGTCATGTCTGTTGTCTTGACGTGATCATTCTTTCCTAGAACAATCATCACCCTCAAATAACTGTACTCTCAAAAGTATCCCAGTTTGGACAGCAAAATATCTGATTACCCTAGTTGTGTGTCTGATTTGCTCTATTTCTAGAAATCGAAGAAATGAAGTTTTCTATGTTTCTGTTTAGGTTTGTTTAAATATCG
Source organism: Suricata suricatta (assembly GCF_006229205.1). Lineage (NCBI taxonomy): Eukaryota > Metazoa > Chordata > Mammalia > Carnivora > Herpestidae > Suricata > Suricata suricatta. Next base: position 177,159,293 of record NC_043701.1, on the reverse strand, counting down.
TGCTCCTGCCTTGACCTGAGACCCATCAGAAGTAAATATACACTAAATTTTTCATTCCTTAGAACTTAGGACCCTTGTCTTTGGTTGCTGATTAGAAATTAGCTTGTACCTGACCACTCGTGTGCTCAGCACGGTAATGAAGGAATATCGTGACCTTGTTCGGGGGCAAGAGGCGAGCAGTCCGTTCCTCGCCCTCTGATTGGAGAGTCACAGGCAGGCGCCGCACGCAGGAATCGGGGGCAGAGGCCAGCTGCTGTCTCCCTCTCCCTCGTCAGCCAGTGCCCCTCGGCCACCACCGTCAAGGTGACAGGCACTGAGCTGGGAGGGAAGAGGAGACTCGCACGTCTCAGTTCCTAGTGAGGACTGAGTTGCGTCGGAGACCGTGAGCGACGGAGGACGTGGGTTCCCTGGTCTCCTTCCCAGCTCTCCCCGCGCTCTGCTGCCGGCTGCGCGGCCGCTGGCGTCATTTCATCCCCCATTTTGCCTCTTGGCTCGTGATCTTTTAAAAAGAAAACATATTATAGAAGTTAGTACTTGGAAACCCACTACTGATTTTAAACTTTTCTCCTCCATGCACTGATTTTAGATAAAATATTTGTTAGCTAAAGAAAAGATGCTAAAACAATGATTTTAAAACATGTCTAGAAATTCAACATCTAAATAAACTGTGTATTTATTCATTCAGACGGGGTGTGTGTGTGTGAGGTGTGTGTGTCTATGTGTAACACCTCCCACGTGCTGGCACTTTGCTAACTGAAGACAGGGTAAGAGGAAAGCCATTGTCTCCGATAGCATGGATTTGGCATTCTTCTGGGATTTTGTTCTTTAAGATCGTCTCCCAAGAGTATTTGATAGATTCATATTTGGAACTACCTTCAGTCTGTAGAACTTTTTTTTCTTTTTCCCCTCTAAAATGAAGACAGCTTGGGCAACTGGGTGGCTCAATTGGTTAAGCATCCTGACTTTGGCTCAGGTCATGATCTCACGGTCCATGAGTTCCAGCCCCAAGGTCAGACTCCGTGCTGATGGCTCAGAGCCTGGAAACTGCTTCAGATTCTCCCTCTCCCTCCCACTCCCTCTCTCTCTCGCTCGCTCTCCCTCTCTCTCTCTCTCTCTCTCTCTCTCTCTCTCTCTGCCCCTCCCCTGCTCAGGTTCACTTGCACTCTCTCTCAAAAATAAAGATTAAAAAATAGTAATAAAATGAAGATAGCTTAATTTTTATGACAAAATGGTACTCACTGTAAGCAATTGAAACATTAGTAAAACTGTAATTTAGAAAGTAAAAATAATCTGAAATTCCTCCACAACAGAGAGCGAATTGTTATATATATCCAGACATATGCACATATAATTTTAACAAATAGAATGATGCGCTACATGCTGTTTTGTGGACATACCTGAATTTTGAAAGAAGTTTCAAAATAGGATTTCAGAGGTCTTGTGAGTAATCTCAGTGCCAGTGAAGGCAGCAGGGCGGCCTGTCCACAGGACCCTCGGCATTGGAACGTCTGAGTTAAGTGCAGCATGACACCGACGTTCGTCTTGGCCGTCAGTAGGGAGATGGCGGTCCTGAAGATCGCAACTCTTGAGCATCCTTGAAGAGCAAACTTGACTCTTACCTCTTGCCACAAGCCTGGTTTCCTCCCGCAGAATTCAGTTAAGCTTCCTTCAGAGGAAAGTGATCCGTCACCCCAGTCTGGGAGCCGCGGTACTGGCCCCTGAAGGTGGCGTTCAAGGTTGGTTGCGGGAAAGTGCCAGGGAGAGCTGGGCGCAAAGCTTCTCCCGCTCACTTGCTGCATTCCCGTGCTGCCCTCCTGGGAAGAGATAGGGTATTGATCCCGATGAGTGAATTGTTTGTTCTTTTGAGCCCTAGGCGCGTGAATATTAATCGTGTGCTGTCACCCGACATGCAGTCAGGTTGAGAGATCTGGGCGTACGTTCATGGCTTTCATCCAGAGAAGGGCACCCGAGAACCTTTCAAAGACCGTTTCCACCCTTGCAAGGCTAGCCACTGCGCATTTAGTCTTAGCGCGGGGCCCCCTCTCCGGATTCAGGTAAATTCCCATCTGCCCCCTGGTCTCGGGAGCAGAATGTAATTGAGATTTCTCCGTGCTGCCATCTTTATTTAAATTCTTTTGGTTCTGTGAGATTTTTGTTATTTTTTAAAATGTAATCTGAGTTCTCCAGGGCCACGTCGGTCCGGTCGAAATAGAAAGACATCAATAGGTACACGTAGGAGGTGAAGAACTCCAGGTTGATCTGGGTGTTGACGGCAACCTCGCATACGATGTGGTAGTTCTGGTGCACTGGAGAGGGCGGCGCCATGGCCATGGCTGGCGGCTGTGGCACCAAGGCGAAGGGCTCGGAAGCGAGGGCTGCGGGGCCAAATGTGGTGGGCAACTAGACAGGCCTGGCAGCGTTCTCTGAGATGCGGCTGGAATGAAGTTCGTTTGTTCCTCAGCGGGCGTTGGGGGCTATGCTAGTCCGTTAGCAAAGGGGCGTGGTCACGACGGCAGGGGCGGGGTGATGGGCAGGGTGATGGGCGGGGTGATGGGCGGGGAGCCGCATTCAACCTTGCATCTGTGCCTGGGTGAGGCCTGAGGCCCAGGGCAACTCCGTACTGAGTGTCTGGAAGCCGTTTTTTAAAAATAACTTTATAAAACATATACATTTAATATATATTAATATATTGCTGTGCTTTGTGAATATATTCCATGAAAAAAAAAACCCACAGGATTTTATACCTGTATTTTTCTTTAAAATTTTATTCTTTTTTTTACATTGATTTTTTTTTGAGAGACCAAGTGAGACAGAGCACGAGGCGGGGAGGGGCAGAGAGAGAGGAAGACACATAATCCAAAGACCGGCTCCAGGCTCTGAGCTGTCAGCACAGAGCCTGGTGTGGGGCTGGAACCCACATCACGACGTGAGTGGAAGTCGAATACTAAACCGAGTGAGCCACCCAGGCACCCCTTTATCTGTATTTTTCAAACATTCATAAAATAACTCTTGTGATACAATACATAGTATAAAATCCATCTTTTAAAAGTGAATATCTACATAGTTTATAGTATATTCATGGTGTGAGGCAACCATTACCACGGTCTGATTTCACATTTTCATCACTTCAAAATGAAATTCCCTACCCATAAGCTGTCATTCCCCAGACCTGGCTACCCCTAATCTATCTTCTGTCTCTATAGATTTGCCTCTTCATAATATTTCAAATAAATGGAATCATACAAAAAATAAATAAATAAATAAATGTAATCTGAGCACTTTTTTTATATTCTATGAAGGATAGACGCTATTACCAAATGAATATATTATTCATTTGATTTAAATTACTGAGATAAGAAATTATTACTGTTTATCTTTGCTTTCAGTGTATGCTATTTTTTACCCGTTTTGCAAAATATCACTTGTGTGTGGTTTCTTAACATATTGGAATCTATTATGTAAATGAATCTTTTCAGATTTCTGAACAGTATATGGTTTGATTTTATAGTCTTTATACTATTTTAGTATGAATAAAAATGAGAGAGTATGAGGGCCAGTTACATAGAATACGTGGTTTGTCGCTAACTTTAAAGAAGGAAATGAAATGGAAACATACGGGAAATGTTTGGATTAGAAGTTATTCAAATGTGTATTCTTTTCCCAAAGAAAACCAGTGACTGTAAAGCAAAACAAGTTTGATTGCATGTGATATTTTTTGCTCTTGTGTATGCTTTTTGAATAGTCCATTTGATAAAGCTTGAATGGAAAAAAATAAAGCCGTTTCTATCTGCAGTGTCTTGCGCTGGTCGATACTTAAAAAGACCTACATTTCCATACTTTAAACATTTTTAATACTTTTTTTCCTGTGGTGAATATTCAGAAAACAGAGGTAAAATACCGGCTATCTGACTCATAATGTCTAATTTACAGTCATTGGAATTCCAGATCATTTAGTTACATAGATCAAAGCATGATGGTTTCCCTTCTTAGGAATAAATAAAAACAAAATAAATCTCACTTTAAGCAACACCTCTGGGTTTCACAAAATAAATTAGGGAAGAGACAGAAATACAAGGATTTGAGTAGCAAACTCAAATATAATTTGTCTTAGAAAGCTTAGTTTACCAAGAAACTTTCATTAATATCATAAAACAAAGTGCACTTTAATGGTTCATAATAGTACACAGTATATTTATGAAATATGTTTACAAATGTTTTATCTTTTTACAATAAAGAGGACCCTACTACATTTATGGTTTTCCAAGTGACTTAAATATTGGTTATAATTCCCACTGACTTTTTTTTCCAGAATGGAAATTGCTTTGTTGTCTTTCTTATTTGAAGCAGACAGTGTTCACCAGGAAGCACGGAGGCAGTGTAGAAAAGTACACAAAAGAAAATACAAAGTCACTTAGCAGCCCGTTAGCAACACTGCCCCTACTGTTAACACTTTGACACATACCCGTTCATACTCTGTTCTGCCAACATGTTTGTACATGTTTTTATTTTAAAATAAAAATGGAATCATGTCATGTATAGGGTTTTATGATTTTTTCCATGTATTTGAGCATTTTAATCTGTGAACATGGAAATAAATGAAGAGCATAATCGTCTTAATAGCTCTTTGATAATATTCTGCTATGTCTGGAACCTTTGAGAAAGGAGTCTTAGACTTCAGCCCCTCCTTAATGGCTCTCGGAGTAGAAACTGACCGACATTAATCTCTTTCATCAGCTCCTTGTGACATTTGGCCATGTGGTTCTTACTCCTCATCTTACCCGGTCCCTAAGCCTTTCCCCTGGACAGCAGGGGTTTTCTTCTAAATGGAAGGTTCAGGAAATGTGAGGCCTTTTTTTTTTTTTTTTTTTAAGAGAGTGCACATAAGCAGGGGAGGGGCAGAGGAAAGAGAGAGAATCCTAATTTTTTTTTTTTTATGTTTTATTTATTTTTGAGAGCAAGAGAGACAGAGCATGAACAGGGAGGGGCAGAGAGAGGGAAGGAGACACAGAATCTGAAGCAACTCCAGGCTCCAAGCTGTCAGCACAGATCCTGACTCAGGGCTTGAACTCACAGACCGTGAGATCATGACCTGAGCTGAAGTTGGATACTTAACCAGCTGAGCCACCCAGGCGCCCCAGAAAGAGAGAATATTAAGCAGGCCCCACACTCAGCGTGGATCCTGCTGTGGGACTTGATCCCACTGCCTGGGGATTGTGACCTGCGCTGAAATCAAGAGTCAGACACTCAACCAACTGAGCCACCCAGGTGCCTCAGGAAATGTGTAGCTTTTAAAACTTAGGGCCCCTTTCTCTCATTATCCCTCAGCTAAGTATTTCCTGGGAGATTATGCCACCATTTTTACAGTTTGCACAGCTCTAAAATTTCCAGTTAGAAAATGTCTTATTTAAAAGTTTGAGGTTATTTAAAACAAATTAACTTTCTGATTCATTGATTCTTATACAACAGAGGTCCTTTAAAAACCTGGAAAGGATGGTCAGTCACTAACGTAGCCGAGCTTTTTACTTTTAAAAAGATGTTGGCTTCTTAAGATTAAATTCTAAGTACAGTCACATGTCTGTGTGCATTTGGTTGTCGCAGTCGGTATCCTCAGCCCGGTCCTGTCCAGGAAATAGTTTCCTATTGACGGTTTCAGTTAGACCAAGAATTAAAGTTGCTAAATATAGTTTGCATGCCAAATTCGTATTCTATCAGAGCTTCAAACTAGCTTGCAGATTTATCCCAACTTGTCCCTCAGCACATCACCTGCAGGGTGAAGACACAATTTCACAATGAAATCGAGCATGGTAAATCTTTTTTTTTTTTTTTAGAAAATGTGCAGTAATATGAAAAATAATATGACCTTTTTTCTTGTATTGAGATTAAGTTTTTTTTTTAATGTTTTATTTATTTTTGATACAGAGAGAGATAGAGCATGAGAGGGGAAGGGGCAGAAAGAGAAGGAGACACAGAACCGGAAGCAGGCTCCAGGCTCTGAGCTAGCTGTCAGCACAGAGCCTGACGCGGGGCTCGAACCCACGAACGTGAGATCTGACCTGAGCCGAAGTCGGAGGCCTAACCGACTGAGCCACCCAGGCGCCCCAGATTAAGTTTTTTTAAGGGGTAATTTATATTATAAAGTCATTCATTGTATTATTTCCTTTAAACAACCTATCCCTCTAGGTCTGTTTTTCTTTCTTTCTTATTATTTTTAAAATTTACATCCAAGTTACATTGAGTGCTGTGATGATTTCAGGAGTAGATTCCAGTGATTTGTCCCGTGTGTGTAACACCCCGTGCTCATCCCAATCAACGCCCTCCTTCATTTGAATTGTGACCCATTTACCCATCCCCCCTCCCAAAGCCCCTCCAGCAACCCTCAGTTTGTTCTCTGTATTTAAGAGTCTCTTATGTTTTATCCCCCTCCTTGGTTTTATATTCTTTTTGCTTCCCTTCCCTTATGTTCATCTGTTTTGTATCTTAAATTCCTCATATGAGTGAAGTCATAAGGTGTTTGTCTTTGGCTGATTTCGCTTAGCATAATACCCTCTAGTTCCATCCACATAGTCACAGATAACACGGTTTCAATCTTTTTGATTGCTGAGTAGTACTCCAGTATATATATAAACCACATCTCCTTATCCATTCACCTGTCGATGGACATCTGGGCACTTCCCATACTTTGGCTATCGTAGATAGCACTGCTATAAACATTGGGGTGCGTGTGCCCCCTTTGAAACAGCACACCTGTATCCCTTGGATAAAATAGTATAGCACAGCACATTTTAATGTTATTGGCACTTGTGATTTTCAGCAATTACTCTCTAATGTGGAATTCAGAAATCAATGTTGTAGCCACCTCGGAGGAGGAGAGAATGACATCCGTTCCTTCACGTGTCTAGCATGCATAAAGCAGACCAGGGGTCACTAGCACAAATAGTGTTGTTTCTCTGATCATTACAGTCTGATTAGAGCCAATAGGCAAAAAGTAGTTTCTAAAATTTTATAGGTTGCAAGCCAAAGCCGTTGTTCCAAGAAGGTGTAAATGCCGTGCTCTCAGCTTGCACAATTCCCCGATGTGGTTTTGGATCGTATTTCCCCTGACCCTTAATTTTCCATGCTTTTGTCAGTCTGTGCCAGGGTCTTAAAATCATTTAACATTGGCCTTTTATAAAATTTTATTTAATTAGCGTCAAATGAGGACTCGTGCATACTTCGTGAAGTCCTATTCATCACACTTTGTTAATTCGGTATTCAGTGGTTCTGAATAGCATCTCTCAACTAACGGAGCGTTTGGATCATGAAATCGGGAAAATAAGCATTTTTGACTTGTGAATTCAGAGCTCAAGGATCTTAGCTCAGTTGTATGTGGACAGTTCAACACATTTCTAGCACATTTTAAACTGTTCAGAGGTGGCCAGACAGGAATGTGGAAGCTGTTGCTGATGTTATTTTATTGACCATTAAACCAGAGATTATATGTACGTACGTCTACAGTGAAGGGGGCGTGTGCTTAATGAAAGCTCACTGGGAACTGTGTGATTTATTCTGTTTTAATTCAAGAAATCAATACATCTGACTCTTGACCAAAATAGGTTTGAACAGCATCCACTTATCTGCAGAGTTTTTCAAAAAATACAGTACAGTGCTGTAAATACATCCTCCTTGATTTTTTTAAATAACATTTTGTTTTCTCTAAAAGTGTATTATAGGAATACAATATATAATACATATAACATAGAATATAGGTGTTAATTGACTGTTTTTGTTATTGGTAAGGCTCTGGTCAACAGTAGGCTATTAGGAGGTAAGTTTGTGGGAAGCCAAAGTTATCTGCAGATCTTTAACTCACCGGTGGTTGGTGCCTCTAACTCCATCTTTTTCAAGGATCAACCGTTAAAGGGTTTAGATTTATAAGACTATTGTAAGAGTCATACAAACTTATAGAGCTGCCTGTCCACAAGTGCATGGGTCCACTTAATTTAATTAAAATTAAAACTCAGGCCTGGGGGGCTCCGTCAGTTAAGCATCTGCCTTTGGCTCAGGTCGTGATCTCATGGTCCTTGAGTTCGAGCCCCACGTCCGCACTCTGTGCTGACCGCTCAGAGCTTGGAGCCTACTTCAGATTCTGTGTCTCCTTTTCTCTCTGCCCCTCCCCCACCTCTTTCTCTTTCAAAAATAAACATTAAAAAAAAATAAAAGTTAAAATCCAGCTCCTCAGCCTCACTAGCTGCATCGCAGTGGCTCGGTAGCTAGCCACGTGTGGTCCCAGGGCTGCTGTACCAGCTTCCCACAACCTGGGAGCCTGAAAGCAACACATGCGTGTTCTGTCACAGTTCCCGAGGCTGGGCGTCCAAAATCCAGGTACGGACAGGGCCATCCTCGCTCTGATGGACCCAGGGATCCTTGCTCCTTCCTGCCGCCGGTGACCACCAGCAGTGCTTGCTGTCCCTCGGCCAGCAGCTACTTCCCTCCCACTTTCTGCCTCTGTGTTCCCAAGGCCATCTCCCGTCTCTGTTTCTCTAGGTCATCTTCTCATAAAGATACCAGTCATGTTGAATTTAGGGCCCACCCTACTCTAGTAGCACTTTATCTTAATACATCAGCAAAGACCCTAATTCCAAATGAGGTCATATTCATAGTCACCTAGGGTTAGGACTTCAACATACCTATTGGGGCTGGTGTACACCTTTTTTTTTTTTTCAAGTAGGCTTTATGCCCAACATGGGGCTTGAACTCATGATCTCGAGTTCAAGAGTCGCATGCTCTACTTACAGAGGCAGCCATGTGCCCTTTTGGGGGACACAATTCAACCCACCAGAGCTGCCACACTGGACAGGGCAGACACAGAACCATTCTACTGTTGCAAGTTCTATTGGACCATGTTACACAATGAAAATGTCATGGCTTGATATGTATTTTACGTTTCTACATAGCAAAATGCCCTGGAACTAACACAGCGGAACAAACATTTAGGACAACTTACTTTGGCACTGTTTGGTCCCACATTGTAATTTACATTATGCAGTCTAGTTCCATCTTTGATTAAAGTGCAGCTACACATAATGTATGAATTTGCAGCATCTCATTACCATGAGGCTGCCGCAGTTTCCTAAGATGACTACCATGTCATTGTGATTTAAAGTTCAATTATGTGCAGAGATCATTTTAAAAATTTGAATGATGGAGAGATTAATCCAGAAATATTTCTTAAGTATTTCTGCTCTTTTAAAAAATATTTTTAAATATCTATTATTTTAAGAGAGAGAACACGAGCGAGGGAGGGGCAGAGAGAGGGAGACACAGAAAGCAAAGCAGGCTTCAGGCTCCAGGCTGTCAGCACAGAGCCTGATGTGGGGCTCGAACCCATGAACTGTGAGATCATGACCTGAGCTGAGATCAGATGCTTAACTGACTGAGCCACCCAGGCACCCCGCTCTTTCATTATTTCCATTTTTATATTGCATTTTGTACATATTTTATAATTTTTATTATATATTCATATTATATATTATACACAATAATAACTATATAAATTTTATATATTTATAATCATATCTTTCTGGTTTCTGATTGTTGTAGTTACATGTCTATTTTGATGAAGCAGAAAATTTTTTTATCAATTTATCAATAAAAATCTTTGAATCTATGGCAATAAGGATTTCAATGCATCTCTCACAAGAAGTCTACCCCAAAATATGCAGTGACCTGTGTGCAAAAGAAAATGGGAAAAATAAATCCTTATTACAACCTCTCTCTTGTACTGTTTAATACACAGCTGGTGGTTACCTCACCAGAGGGCAGATTCGATGGATTTACAGGTCTGCCCTAAAGATTTCTTTTTATTCCTTTAATATTGAATTTTTAAAAAGGTGACTTTGATTACTGTTGTTGTTTTTTTCCTGGTACAGCCTACTTCTGACCAAAAAAGCGTATCAGTGCCCTCAACGTGGGGATCTTGATGGAATTTCACTAGAGGCATGTTATTTAGACACGGAGACATTCATTTGGATTCACTTCACAAAATTGTGTGTGGCCACCCAGGGGCAGGGCTGGTGGTGGTCTGACGGACACCCTGATGTTGGGCAGTGGCCCCAAGGGCTCTGCACAGCGTGAGGGGCAGTACCGCAGGGGTTAAGAGTTACTACCACCAGTCTCCGGGGTCTCCGCCTGTTCTTGAGAGCCACGCTGTGATTTCCTTAATCCTATTCCATAAGCTATGTATAAGAAGGCCAGGGAAACATCAGTGTGTGGCCAACTGTGTGTCATTAGGAGCCCTGCGTCTACAGCAGCTGGTGGTTTGTGCCTGAGATAATTAATATTGCTGATAATGTCGCCAAAGATGCTGTCGAGAAAGTTGGGAAATAAAGGATCCAGGTTTAGAGGGAAAAGTCTGGAGAACACTTTGAGCTCACTGTAACGAGCGCATTACTCATTTCTACTACCCCTTTATTGCCTTTGTGAAGACAGGGAAACTGTTACACGTCAGCATTATCGGTGAGCGGTGATAAAGCTGGGGCCTCGGTTGCTTAGCTCGCCACTTCAGCATCTGGAACATAAATGGGAGTATCCAAAAGTAAGGTCAAAAAAAAAAAAAAAAAGGAAAGAAAGAAACTTGCCTCTTAGAAGCTAAAATGGGCTCGAATCCAGGCAGTAAAGCCCGTGTCTTGCTCATGGGAAAGCCACGCGGGCTGTGTGGCATAAGGAGGAGGAATTTTTGGTGCCAAAGTAAAAGGATAAAGTGAACAGGAAATGACGTATCAATGTAAGGGTGCACATCAGCTCCTGGGCAGCTTGTGCTGTGCGCACGCTGACATTCAGCACTGCCCCCGTGACCGGCGGGCTGGGAGTCCGCTCTGGAGGAGGGAAGATGGACTGTAGGGCGGGGGCGGGTGGGCACCAGCAGGCCTAAAACACCCTTCTGACCACGTTCCACTAGCAAACAGATCCTTTTATCAACCTTAATAAGTTAAAAAAAAATGGGTGGGAACGCTTGACTCTGCTGACAAGCTGGGATGGGTGCAAGTCCCAGGATCACTTAACTAGTCTTGTGACTTTAGGCGAGGACCAGAAGGCGAGCAAACCTCGGCTTCTTCATCAGGGGAGGTGAGTCGGGCAGGTAGTTGCCTTGTAGAAGGCTTAGCGTGCGGCCTCCCTGGGCCACCTCTCCGCAGCCCATGACCCCGTGCCCAAAGCGGATGTGGACCAAAAGATAGGTGATAAAGTTTTAACACAATGTTAAAGAAAAAAGAGTAAACCCTACGAATCCAAGGCACAGAACCCCAAACATCGCAGCCCCTGAGCGCCAACAGAGTCAGGTCCCTCATAGCTGACTTCGCTAATGACAACGCTGAAATTGTCAGGGAAACAATTACAGTACACTCAGTATCCTCTAACCCAGGAAACAAATGGTCTAATGCAGTCACATATTTCTTTTCAAAATCGTTCAAGCAACAAGAATAAATTGCAAGTATCTGCAAAATTCACCATATTGAAACAGGTCTACAAGGCGATGAAATTAGCATCCATTTTAAATGCCCGTTCACAAAGGACACTCCAATGTTAGGAGGGGAGCACTTCCGATTGGCTGGCCTTTCCCTAATAGAATGTGGATAAACAATTATTCATAGGAACCCACGGAGAGCCTCACTCCCGTGGTGCCTCCATTCAGGATTTCCTTGGTATAATGGGAGAATAAAATGGGTTTTGAGGCCTGGTACAATTATGTGCATTTTTGTTTGTTTTGTTGGAGACAAAACTGAACAACAGGATATCTGGAAAACCCGCAGCATTTTGTAGGCTGTGCCCTCGGCTCTGCACAGCAGGCCGGGGCATCCAGTTACAGCCGACCTGGTAATGACCAGACTGTTTTCAGCCCGCCCCCAACTCCTGCTGCTTTTCGCAGTCCTTCTGCTTATTCCGCTGCATTCAGAAGGCAAATTCTGGAAGAGGCATCACCCCTCACAAGTGGCTTTTTGAAGAGCCACATGTTAGCTGAGGAGCATTATCAAAAAGGCCAGGACATCAAAAGCACGTTTTTTTTCGTGTGGAAAAGTAGTGACGTGATGCAGGACCGCGGAATGTTGCCTTCCTGGGAAACGAAAGGTGATCTAGAAAGATGAAAGTTGGAAATAGATTTGCAGCTTTTACCAAACAACAGCAACAATAAAACCCACACCAAAACCAAAAGAGCCGTAACCTAATTAAAAGTGCATTCTGTCCCGCGCAGAGCTGGGTAGCCGGCCCCGGGGCCAGTGCGATTCGACACAGAGGCCCGTGGGGCTGTTTCCTGAGCGACGTCAGAGATGCTCTGCTCACAGGTCACGTTCTAGCGCCCGCTCGGTGGAAGCCGGATGGAAACCGAGTTAGAATCTCAGCGGCCGCCTGCACGGTCCAGCCGGGCGGTGCGCTGAGCCACCTGCCCACGCTCAGCAGACGACGCTGGCGGTGGCCCGACCTCCGCTCGCCATCCGCAGGCAGAAGCTCCGAGATGCCCGGATGTCTGAAACGCCTTCACTGTGGTTGGGGTGGCGTCTGCTCCGTTGACGTAGGACACAAGCTGGAGAAACTTTCTTCTTTCTGCCCTTTCCGTTCAATTTTCCCGCAAGCCACCAGGGGGCAGAAAGAAACTTTCTTGCCTTTTTTTCCCCCTCCTGACTAGAGCAGGGAAAGTCAACTTTTCCTTTGGTCCACTTGGGCCAATGTTTTTGATATAAATTGCATTTCTTACTTCCCAGAACCTTGCTTTTTTTTTTTTTCAGATTTGGGTTGTCTTTGAATTCAGTCTTCATTCTGCATGGAAAGCAATCATGAAGGGGAAATCCACACGTCCTTAGCATTTGTGATTGATGACTTAGCCACGTGATGATCGCCAGGCCTGACACAGCATCCCAGTGTCACCTGCATTTCCCCCTGTGTCTCCAGCCTCACTGGGCCAGCACAGCCCCTCCCACACCCTCCGTCCCCTTTACCAGGATCATTGCCATAGCCGGCCAGCCTTCCTAGCCAGTTTGTGGGCCCAACACACATCTGACTGATTGGTCTCGGTGCCCTGTTGGCACGCCCAACTTGTTTTTCAACCTTTTTTGCTACATCTGCCTCCCCTGAACCTTCCTCTCAGCATTCTTTTGCCTGTGCCCTGACCTCCACTGGGTCTGTCCCCTCCTCCGTCTTGCCCAGTCTCCTCCAGGGCACACACTCAAATCCGCAAGGTCCAGACCGGATGCCGCCTCCCAATGAGTGCCTGGCCTCCAGCGTCGGAAGCCCTTCCTCATCTGGCAACTCTTTCTGAAGGCTGGAGAAAACCAAGAAACGAAATGCAAGGCGGGCCATAGGAATGGTACACGTCGCTCTCAGAAAGCCGGTCAGAGTCTGGATTCATTTGAGAAATCTCCCTAGAGAAAGTGTGCTTTGGGTCAGGTGGGCGCTGAGACCCAGCTCCTAGGACAGCAGAACGGGTCTGGTCCACTCCTCAGAGTCAGTTTCACGGCATTCAGTGGGAATGTTTCGACCCCATTCCCAAGAAGTGCATCCGTAGTGGGATCTAGTGAACTCCGCGGGCTCTTAACACACCAAGAACAAGGGAAATACGCATAAAGAAGTTGTGAATTTGATGTACATAAATGAGGGGGTTTTCTTCACACCCAAGTACCAGTCTGTTTGCTTGTTAACAGGCCGAGGACTATCTATAAGAAACGCCTCCATTGTTCTGGCTGCTTGTATATTCACAGGTTGGAGGGGGGCTGGCAAACACGTTCGTGCTAAATAACTGCTTATGTTACCAGAGGGGAAGCGCACACTTGTGTGGATATTTGTGCCTGGACAGGTGTCTTCATGGTCACCTGCTGCCAAACGAACAGTGAGAGAGAAAGGAATAACGGACCCCATATGTGAGGGCCAACGTGCCTCGGCAGGCAGGAGTGCAGGCAGAGAGTGATCCTCCGGGGACATTGGCTGTTTTGCATAATGAATTCCTGCCTAATGGGCATGTGGACCCTGTACTTGAGGGCAGGCCTGTTTGGGTTTAGTGCTCTCATACCAAAAGAAAAAACAAAAAACAATGCACCAATATGAATTGAAAATTCGTAAAGGGGATCAGTGTAAGCCCCACTTAATTCGGACTTTTCCTCTTAATTCATTTCGCATATGGTAAGACATTCCTGCAGTGGACACAAAGGCGTTCTTACATATGCTGACACTTCGTTCCTGGGGCTGGGGGAGGGGGGGGCAGTCCGCTTGCACCTCTCTGAGGTCCCGAAAGGACCAGAAAAGCCTTGATCACCCACCACGAGGGCAGAAGAGAGCCCTCCCCACCCCCACCCCAAGCGCATGGGTGACAGAGCGTCCCGGTCCCTTCCCCGGGAAGTCCCAGGCCAGCGGGTTCCCTGAGCGCCTTCAGCCCGAGGTGCCGAAGGGAGGCTTAGCATTAATCACGCCCATTTCATGGCTCTGTCACCTCCATGCCCCACACACGAGCTCCGCTCATTCGTGCTGCGGGTCCGTCTACTCACCCGACGACTCTCTGTGCACCTGTCCTGTCTGGGTATAGCGTGAGCCACCTTGGTGAGCGACTCCGAGCCCTGGTCGTGTTGGAGTCACACGCTGGGGAGAGAGACGGACCGTGTGCCAGCGGAGAAATGCCGGTCGTGTTCGGTAGCACGAGAGGCCACTCTGCACAGGGGGCTCGGGGACGCCCCATGAAGCGGCCACAATGGACGTGTGTTGCGTGGCCCTGAGAACACGCAGGGTTACGGAGGGCTCGGAGATGGAACTGGCATGGTGGCCCTCGCCCTGGAGGAGGCGAGGTCCCGGAGGGCGGACCCGACCCGGTGACATGGGGTGAGAGCCGCTCCGAGGGCAGAGGGGAAGTCCCTGGACGCTCTCGGGAGGGAAGCCCGCCCATGGCTGATGGCGGTCACAGCGCCTTCTTGAGGGAGTTGAGCTTTGACCCGTAGGTTGATTTGAAGAAAGGAGGATGAGGGTTCCTGGCAGAAGGAATGGACTAAGTCCCTGTGTGGGGGCTGAAATACATGCTTCGGGGACAGCGTGCAGTTTAATTTGGCTGAAATACAAAGAGTTTGAAAGACAGTTGTGGGTACTTCGCCGGAAGGCCTAGCGAAGCACCCTGAGGGGCGGGCGCGGACACAGGCCACCGCGTGCAGGCTCCCTTCTCTCTGGCGGCCTGGAAATCACTTTTTTTAAGTTTATTTATTTATTCTGAGAGAGAAGGAGAGAGCGGGTGGGGGAAGAGCAAAGAGAGGTTGGGAGAGAGAGAGAACCCCAAGCAGGCTCTGCACTGACTGCGCAGAGCCGAGCCCGATGTAGGGCTCGAACTCACAAACCGTGAGATGGTGACCTGAGCCAAAACCCAGAGTCAGACACTTAATGGACTGAGACACCCAGGCACCCCTCACCACCACCCCCCCAGCCCGGGGAGCCCCGTTTGGACAGCAGTGGGGAGTAGCCATGGCTGGAAGGAACTGGGTCCCAGCCAGAGAGGAGAAGTCACACCCTCATCTCCCAGGGTGCAGAACATGCCCACCACACAATCAAGAAGCCAGATGATTTCATAATTACCATTGGCTAAATTGGTTTGTTGTTTTCCCCTGGAGACCTGAGATGACATGTTCCAGAATCCTAAGCCTCCCCCACAGGGAGCACCCAGTGGGGAGACTGACCAGAAAGGCAGGGACCCGGGGAGGGGGGGGATGCCACAAAGCATGTGGCCCACGTGGCTGGTGAACCCAAAAATTCACGGCTACAAAGGATCTGTGAGGAAAGCTTGGGGAAGTCCAGGAGGTCAGTGCTTCTCCAGTTTTCCAAGAGGGTCTACACCCCTCACTTCCATGAGAGCGTAAAGTCCACTCCAGAGCCTTGACCTCCGAGCTTGGTTTGCGGAGGGCCACGCCTGCTGCTCCGTTAGCTGCCATGTTCCTTTCTGGAATGCTGCTTCCCCGATCCTTAAGTATAAAGCCCAAAATGCATTCGATGCCAATGCAGGAAGGAAATGGCCTTCTAACGGATCTTCATAAGGACTGTGCTAAAATCAGAAGAAAGAAAGGGAGAGGGGCACCTGGGGGGCTCAGGTCATGATCTCGCAGCTCATGAGTTCGGGCCCCACATCAGGTTCACTGCTGTTAATACAGTTTCGGATTCTTTGCCCCCTTCTTTCTCTGCCCCTCCCCTGCTTGCGCTCTCTCAAAAATAAATAAACATTAAAAAAAAAAAAAAACAGAAGAGGAAAGTGACTGAGAGGAGCACGTGGATTTAACACGTGAGTGACTGACCTTGTGTCTGGGAGAGGAAAGCGGGCTTGTCTTGGGTCAGATTTCCCAGACCCAGAGCCAGGCAGGGACCCTTGGGGCAGGGGGTGTAAGGAGGGCGTGCTCTGAGGAGAAGGGGAGGGAGGAAGCAGAGCGGCAAGAGGGTAGAGGGGCCGAGTGGGACTGGGCTCAGCTGAGGTGGGTCCCCAGGCTGATGGGGGCCGTCACCTCGAGGGTGGGGATGGTATCCGCTCAGCCCAGCGCAGCAATGGGGTAGATTGAGCCCTTGGTGGCCAACGTCCATGGCCGCTGGGGTCCGGGCACCAGGCAGCATCCACGACGATGCTCAGAAAGCTTTGCTGCTGGGACCCGTGGACAGCGTTGTGAGCCCTCGATCCACAGGTGTCAGCCGTGGCAATGAGAGAGGGGAGAGCGCTTTCTTCTGTGCATGAGATGCGGCTGCTGTGTTCACACCCGTCCTGTCTTGCCGGAGCCACGGTCCCTGCGGCCCTGCTCTTCCGGGGGCGAGCGGCCCCCGTGGCTGTGGTCCGAGGCCACTGTGTTCCGACCCCAGGACGGGGACGGGCGTGTTCTTGGGTGACAAGTCCGAGAGAGAGAGAGCTGCATTCTGATCCTGAGGGGCTCGAAGAACGTGTTGTTGACAGGAGCAGGGCGTGTGTTCTGGAAAGACTGAAATTGCATCTGGAAGGAAGCTGTGGACCATCCCAGGACGTAGTGAGGAGGCAGGGCTAAGAACGTGGACTCAATGGTAAACAGAAGACGTGTGTGCGTGCTCACCGAGCCCCTGGGGCCAGTGCGGAGCGCAGGGGACCAGGGCAGACCCAGTCCTCCCCCTGCCCCTGACAGCAGACACCTGTGGACCTGGACAGGCGTCCTACGCTCCCCAGACCTGGCCCGAGGAGGAACAGGGCACCCACCTGCCCTACGGGGTCCCACAGTGCTGTCCCCCTCGGGGTGGCCTCTGTCGCCTTTGTACGTTAGCGCCCAGCCATGGGCGTTCAGCACAACAATTAGAATGGTGTTGCATTCTTGGGCTAGGCCTGCTCCCTACACACCAGGTTTCCTGTTTGTTTTGTCGTCGGTCTGTCTGTCTCCCTGTTGGACTGTGGCTCTGGGAGGAGAGGTAGGCTCAGGCTTGCCCCCTGCTCTGTCGTCAGGTCCCGAACAGCCCTCGTGGGCTCTTGATGGAAACCTCTGACACCTCTGAGTGATCGTGTGGGTTTTACCAGAGGAAAAAAAAGATGAAAATGAAAAAGGACCAAGGAAATCTTGAAATGCTACCTCTCCTGGCATTAGTATTGGAGGGCTTCTCAGCTGGGTGCATGCCATACATTTTTTTTTGAGAATATATATGCAAATCCATTGTAGATCATATTTTCTTTCTTTAAAAGTATGGAAACATAATCGAGGTGACTGGGACATGTCTCAAAGGATTTTTTTTTTTACAAAAGCAAATAGTCATTTTATTCACATTGTGGCTTTGGTTTTTTTTTTTTTTTTTTTTTTTTTGGTTTTTTCCCCTCCCCTCTGTAAGAACAAAACTGGAAAACCCCACCTCCACCTTTCTTAGGTGGGCACTGACTTTTGTCATCCTGCGCGAGCCCCGAGCAGGTTTGGAGGAGGCCGGTGCTGGGGGCCTGAGCCTCTCCCGCTGTCCGCCCACCAGGAGGGCCCATCTGCTCTCCCCCGTCCTCCCCCCCTGGTTTTGGGTGTTATCATTAAATACATACTCGATCGGCAAGGTCCGGTCCCCCGAGGGCACGGCGATCCAGTCGGGCACTGACATCACAACCACAGGCTCCTGGTCTGGATAAGTCACCTTCTTATGTGCTGCTCCGGCTACCAAATCCGGCACCAGGAGCCCCTTTTCCTCAGGGAGTTTTGGGGTCACGCGTTCCCAGCCCCCCCCGCCCCCGCATAGCACCCACGGACTTTAATACGGGACACGTGACGAAACCACCTGCTGTGCTTGGAAAATGTATGGGCTGAGCCACACGGTCTCTCCTGAGAAGACGGAGCTTTCACTCCCTGAGTCCGTTCAAAGACGATGAAAACCAAATGTGTCTAGGCTGCAGGCAAGCCCACATAGACACACACACACACACACACACACACACACACTGCAGATACCCATCACGCATGATAGGCCAAGGGTGGTTACTGGGTTGACATGTAGACTCGTTGCTGGGTCCCTAGAAGGCAGAACGCTAGGCCGTCGGCCATTTCTGCACACCACGTTCTTTCCTCACTGCAGAGGCTGAAAAACACGGGCTGTACCACCAAAGTACATTCCCCGGGGACACAGCTGGCCGCTTGTTCAGTGCACAACACGGATGTATGGAGGGAAGGTAGCGTGCATTTCCAGCTTGAAGAATGGACTTCAGATGTTCTTCCCTCTCCCCTCCATGACTTGTCCTCGGGGCCCTGCTGTCGGAGAGCGCGACATGAACGTGAGATCAAGACCTGAGTCGAAGTTGGAGGCTTAACCGACAGAGCCACCCAGGCGCCCCATCCTCTTCACTTTTTTAAGAAGGGCTTTGCCAGCAGCACCACCCGCTTCGTCCCGATGGATTTCATTTTGTAAAAGGAGTTGCTGGGGGTCCCCACGCAGGCTGAGGGGGCTGCTTATCAGCCAGGCCAGTACCCAGCCTGTCCTCACGGATGCCTTCAATGGACCCCTTCAGCCAAAGCTGGGGAGGGCTTCTGGCTCTGCTCAAGGTGAAATCGTTGGTAGTGCAGCCCTACGTGGGACAGATTAATACAAACGCCTTTATTCTAGTAACGGCACGCGATTTCAGTCTACCTCCTTAAGGGGTATCCTCATGGGGCACCTGAGACCCCCACTCTCTGCTCGCACTTGCGCTTGCTGATGCCTTCATTCCTGAGCTGTCTCACTGCAGCTGGGTGCACCCCTGCAGCTCCCAGCCTAGGAATGCCATTAACTCCCCAGGTCACCCACCTTGCAGCCTCGGTGCTGTCGTGGACTCCTCTCTCTCTTTTGTGTCCAACATAGAGTGACCTGCAGAGCCCTAGCCTTTCATCTCCATGGTGGTTCTGGCATCTCTATCCTTCCGTTACCCTGATGCCGGTGAAGATCACCCACCTGTTTGTTCTCAGCTCTTAGTCCACTAGGCTCCTCATGGGCCGGCTGGCTTCAGTCTTTTCCCCTATGCAGTGATGTCTGGCTAGGTGACTGGCAAAGGACACTCCTTCTTAAAATAAGCTAAGACGGGGCACCTGGCTGGATTGGTCCGTGGAGCATGCCACTCTTGATCTCGGGGATGGAAGTTCAAGCCCCATGTTGGGTGTAGACATTACATACATTATTTTTAAAAAAGATAATGCCTTCCATGTCTTTTCACTGGTTTCTGATATTTTTTTGAGCCAGTCTTTCATTGTATAATTAAACACTAAACGTAAAAGTTTAACCTCACACCCCGTAGGATGGCTAACTGTACAAAAGTCAGAACAGAGCAAGTGTTGGTGAGGATGTGGAGAAATCGGAAGCCCTTACACACTGTCGGTGGGAATGGAAAATGGTGCAGCTGCTATGAAAATAAGGTCATTCCTCAAAAAATTAGAAATAGGATTACCATATAATCCAGCAATTCCACTGGTGGGTGTGTATACAAAAGAATTGAGAGCAGGATCTCAGAGAGAGATTTGTCCAGCCATGTTCACAGCAATATTATTCACAGTGGCCGGAGGGTGAGGACAGCCCGGGCACCCATTCGTGGAAGAGTGGATGAACAAAACGTGAATGCATATAACGGAGGACCATTCAGCCTTAAGAAACAAGTACATTCTGACACCAGGCACAACATAGATGAAACTTGACGACATTCTGCTAAGTGGACGAGGGAGTCCTATGAGGCAAATACTGTGTGATTCTGCGGTTATATCAAGAGGAGTCAAATTCATGAGACAGCAGAATGGTGGTTGCCGACACTGGGGAAAGCGAGTGGGGAGCCGTTATTTTGTGGGTACAGAGTTTCAGTTTTGCAAGATGAAAAAGTTCTGGATATTGGTTGCACAACAGTGTGAATATATGTAACGCTAATTAACTGTACATTTTATTTTACTTATTTTATTTTATTATCTTATTTTATTTTATTTTTAAGAGAAAGAGGGTGCAATGATCATTGCAAGGGGCAGAGAGAGAGAATCCCAGGAGGGACAGAGTGGGGGGAGGGAGAAGGAGAGAGAGAGAGAGAGAGAGAGAGAGAGAGAAGTGGAGCTCACCCAAAGCAAGGCTCAAGCTCACCCAATGAATTCAAGAACTGTGAGATCAAGACAATAAATTATATATTTTTTTAAATGTGAGCCCATGACCTGAGCCAAAGTCAGATCCTTAATGACTGAGCCACCCAGGCGCCCTGAACTACACATCTTAAATGGTTTCAAGATGGTAGATTTTGTTATGTGTATTTTAACAGTTAAATTTCTTAAATATATTTTTAACATTTATTTATCTATTTTGAGAGAGAGACTGCATATGTGGGCAGGGAAGGGGCAGAAAGAGAGAATCCCAAGCAGGCTCCGTGCTGTCAGTTCAAACGTAGGGCTTGATCCCACAACCCTGAGATCATGACCTGAGCTGAAATCATGATTCAGATGCACAACCAACGGAGCCACCCAGACGCCCCGACATTATTTTAAATTGAGCTGACATTATGATATAGCAACCTGGTTTTTTGTTGTACTGTTTCTTGAAGATGAATTTCAGTATTTGGCAGAAGAAGTTAACTTTGTAAACTATGTGGACCTTGTAGAATAACAAATTGTAAACTCTCAGGGTAGAAACTCCATCTCTCTTTAAGAAGGATGATTTAGGTCCCATGTAGTAAATTTACAATATTTACATGATTCTTTTAGATGAAGCTATCCAGTGGAAACTTTGTCCTGTTGTTGACATGCCCAACGGTCCATGTGCTCTATTTGGCACAGGATGTTTTAGCAAGTTGAGGTAGCTGAAAACCTAGAATCTCAAGAAGGTCAATTGCAGGAGTACCTTTTGGTATTAGAGCATAAAAGGATATGAGCATAGTTACTTACACAAACCTGGACCAAGGGCTGCTCATTTATCAGGAGACTTTCCATTCCCGTTTCAAAGGAAGAGAAAGAATAATAAGAAGCAGAGTCCAGACCATTTTAATAAATACAGAGTTCCCCAAACAGCCCACTGTTCCAGACCTTATGGCTCCTGCCAAATCCTGTAAAAATAAAGATTAAACCATACAGAATATTTGTTCTGTTCTGATTGCTGTTATTTTGTTTTGGTAATGGAGGTCCCCAGCCATCTGGACTAAGAGAGTGCTGATGGATCTCACTTTGGACTCCGCTCATCTCCTGCCCTTTAGAAGGACTCACTTCTTCCCTCGCTGCCTGTCCCTCTCTCCGCCTGGAATCCCACATCGCCTCGCTCATACGGCACGGCACAGCGCCGGGCCACGCTGGGAGGTCCTGGGTTCTAGTGCCAGCGGGCCTGGGTCTCAGCTTCCTCATCGTGTCTTAAAAGTAATTTCAAGCTTGTACAGTAAGAACTGTACAAAGAACCACTGCAAATCTTTTACACAGATTCCTCATTATTAATACTTTGCCTTTCTCTTTTTCTTTCTCTTTCTGTCTCGTTCTCTCTGTCTCATATAGTCATAGTATAATGACCAGACTCAGGAAATTAAACATTAGCACAGTAACTACTCACAGTATATCTAATGTGGAGGATTTCCCCAATAATGTCTTCTATAGTTTTTTTTTTTTTTCCTTCCAGTCCAGGATCGCTCATTGAGTGCATTTAGGCAGTAGGGACTTTTGACCACCAATTAAGCAAGTCAGCCTTTCCCGCTCTTTCCCACTTTCCAGTAGAAAAAGAAGTTGGTGATTACAAGGAATTGGAGAATGGGTAACTTGTTTCCAGCCCACATGAGTCAATTATAATTTACCCTTTAAAATAAAATGAATTTATATGGCCTTATAATATGGATATATTACCCAACAATAATTGAAAAGAGGCTGCAACAAAAGAGAATGTTTTTTTGATTCTATGTTGCAAGTTATTTAAATGGTACAGTTTCATAGGCTACAGTCATCAAGAAAGTGTCCTCTGTGGAATGGGACAGTTATGGTGCAAACGTTTTACATTAGGGGCCGTGTCTTGTTTATGGACTAAAGTCACGATCGGACCATCTCTCTCCCTCGGGGTAACCAAGCAATTCACAAGGAACCCAACAGTAATGAAAAAGAGTAGAAAAACAGTCAGAGGATGAGTCCACAGGCTGAGGGTAGATGCTCTCTGATGCGGGCTGTGTGTGTGCCCTGACCTTATCCACATATCCCAGTGGAAGGCTCAATTCAGTGTCTTGAAAGTATGGTCTGTGCTGTGACTCTGTGCAACAGACCCTCATTTCCCCAGGAACGAAGACCCCCAGAGGAGGAAAGGTTGAGCTTTCAGAGTCTGATGATGGAAAGCAGGGAGTTGGACTTCTAGAGTTGTCATTAATTATAATACCCCAGCCCTGTCTTAGAGGTGTGTGTGTGTGTGTGTGTGTGTGTGTGTGTGTGTGTGTGTCTTTTCCAGGGTATCTTTGATCGAGGTGTATTTCTTTAGGTCAGAGAGGCTATTGTGTAAGAAAGAATGCCAATAGTCCATCACATGGCCTTCATGAGGAATGTCAACCTCATGAGGGTTGTGACCCAAAGTTTCATATGTTATTCATTTACAGGGATTATTGAGAGGGGCCAGTGGGCTCATTCAAGGTGTTCGGTGTCAGATCAGAAAGTAGAGACAAGCACACTTGGAATTGTAGGTAATTCCACCAAAAAAAAAAAAAAGGATGAATTTTTCATTGTGGAAGATTTCAAATATACAAATTAGAATAATATAGTGAGCTCCCATATACTTAATACCCAGCCTCAACAATCATCATTTCATGTATTTTATCTATTTCCCCTTACTCTCCCCAATCCTGAATTTCTTTGTTTTTTGTTTGTTTATTTATTTTGAGAAAGAGTGTGTGTGCATCTACACAAGTAGGGGAGAAGCAGAGAGAAGGAAAGAAATAGAATTCCAAACAGGCTTGGAGCTTGAGCTCATGAACCGTGAGATCATGACCTGAGCCGAAATTAAGAGTTGGACACTGAACCACCCAGGCGCCCCATATCCAGAATTATTTGAATAAAGCTCTGATGTCATATCATTCCATCAATACTGAGTGTATATTTAAAAGATACACATTCTTAAAATAATTAACCACAAGCCACTAGCATTCCTTGTCACAGCTCCATTTTTGTAATTATCAGTCATTCCGCCACATCATTGACTATCTGTTCCATGTTAACCTTTCCTCAATTATCTTATAAAATGTTTTACCAATTGTTCAAATAGGGATCCAGATTAGGTCCACTCATTGCAATCAGTTCATACATCTCTTAAGTTTATTGTCATCTATAAATCCCTTCTGCACATTCCACTCCCCACCCCAACCTTGGAAGTTACTTGTCGAAGAAACCTAATTATCAGTCCTGCAGAGTTTTTCAAAGTCCAGATTTTGTTGGTCACATCCCCATGGTGTCACTGGACATGTTCCTCTTTCCCCTGTACTTTTCATCAATTGCTGATTCCATTTCAAGGCTTGATGAAATCCAGGTTTGAGTTTTTAATAAGACTCCTTCATAGGTATTGGTCATGTTCTCCCAATAAGAGTTAAAAAAAAAAGTGACTGGGGGCACTTGGGTGGCTCAGTCGATTAGGCATCTGACTCTTGATTTCAGCCAGGTCATGATCTCATGGCTCATGAGATCAAGCCCCACATTGGGCTCTGTGCTGACAGCACCAAGCCTGCTTGGGATTCTCTCTCCCTCTTTCTCTGACCCTACACTGCTCATGCTCTCTCTCAGAAATAAATACATAGATATTTAAAAAATACATCTGGTTGTTTCTCTTTTTTGATATTAGCAGCCATTAGTGGCTATTGCCCAGACCCATTATTTGGTTAGTGGTTGAAAATGGTGATATTCAAATTTTACCATTTCATCGTCTCTTGTTATCTATAAAGTTAACTTACCTCATCAACTATTTGACCCCAAAGCACAGTTCATATAGAAAAGCTAGGCTAAGTGTTTCATGCTTTCTGTCTAGTGATTTTCAAAATAAAGAGTTGGTTTCCTAGCATAATCCAAAGGTAACCAATAAGTTTCTTTTAAAATACCATACGAACTCATGGATTTAAGCCAGGGTTGATTGCTCAATGAATGATCATATCTTTGGGCCATGGGTGCCTTTCAAATTTGTTGTTGTGGCCTTTTGACAGAATCCCAAAAGTCTGAAAGCTTCTGTGCTTTTTGGTGTGACAAGTTGTTCTGAGTTTATCTTGTAGATTTCTGCCCACTTTGGAAGTAAATCCTTTTAAAAAAATGATAGCATGAGTTCTTAATACTATTTCCAATCTACATTTAGGATTCTATATATCTTTTTAAAATTAATTTATTTATATTTGAGAGAGTCAGAGACAGCATGAGCAGGGAAAGGGTGGAGAGAAAGGGGGAGACAAAGAATCCCTAACTGCCAATGCAGAGCCTAGTGTGGGGCTCGAACCCATGAACTGTGAGATCATGACCTGAACCGAAACCAAGAGTCAGAGGCTTACCCAACCGAGCTACTCAGGCACCCCTAGGACTCTACATATCTTACGTAACCAAACCAATCTCATTGGATCTACCTACATCTCTTTTCTCCATGTTGAAAAGTCCCAGTTCCCAATGACCCCAACATAATTACTCATTTGCTTTATCCCACAGCAACCCCCCACCAGTCTCAGAATAAGAATGCTAACGTCAGCTATACACTTACTGCAATGGATTTTCAGCTGAAGAGCACCCTATGTGGGGATTTGCTTGAGTGTCTTAGACTCTCAATTTGTATTTGGGGCAATCAATTGCATGGTGCAGGGAATTAGGATCTCACTGAGGATTCGGCCAACAAAGGAGGGACCCAGTGGAGTTTGAGTACCCTCATCTATAGTTGCAAAGACGGTTTCGGAAGCTGTGACGTCTAGATGGGGCTGGTCTGTAAGTAAATATCTTCATATGTCCCATTGCCGTAAGACTAGTTAAAGGAATTTTTGGTCACTTGTTGTCAGATTTTCATGCTAGGTATTATTCTCTTTCCACATAGCCTGGCCTCCTTTCAGGCCTAAACGAATTCTGTTTGAGCTCCTGGTTTGTGGGTATAGCCTCACAGGATTTTGGATCTAAAAAGAGCTGCAAATTCAGGAACATCTAGTTCAATCCTCTTCTTTTACAGACAGAGAAATTGGGTCTCCGAGAGGTGCGGTATGTGTATAGTATGTTTTTATTGAATGTGCAAGGGGGCAAGGGGTGTTCATATGATTACCTTTTGCTGGAATTGGGGAGGGGGAAGCTTAAATACAAATAATTTGCATCATGAGAAAATTGTTAAATTAGGTTAGATTTTACTGTGGCTAAATAGCTGTCAGAAACAATAATGGGAATGCCTGAGTGGCTCAGTCGGTTAAGCGTCCGGCTTCGGCTCAGGTCATGATCTCACGGTTCATGAGTTCAAGCCCCATGTCAGGCTCTGTGCTGAACACTAGCTCAGAGTCTGGAGCCTATCTTCAGATCCTGTGACTCCTTCTCTCTCTGACCCTCCTCTGCTCATGCTCTCTCTCAAAAATAAATAAAAACATTTAAAAAAAAAAAAGAAACAATAATGAAGATGGTAGGGAAGTATGGTGACTGGTTCTCTCTTATGTTACCTGACTGCCCCGTACAAGGGCAATCCCCTCAGAGTGATCAAATTTTAAAATAGAGAAGCTAATGTTATCCATATGAAATTAATCCTTCTGGCAATAAGAAAGGCAGCCTTGAAGTCAGAAATCTAGGTTTCTGATCTCTTTAAGAGAAAGTGTGATAAGTCTCATAAGAAAAAACAATGCACAAAGGACTTGAACATGTAGTTCAGAGAGAAAAATTAAAGTTGCCAATGAGCGCATGACATGATAAGCAACCTAACCCCCACTGGAAGAAACGCAAGTCAAACCATCGGTGATGCATGATTTTTCACTTACTAAATTATCAAAAATGTAGTGATAACCTGTGCTGTGAATGATATGGGGAAATAGGCAGTAAGTCCATTGTTGCAGAGAGCGTGAAATTTTGTGAAAGCAGAGACAGAATTTTGACAATATCTCTTCAAAATGCAAAGAGCACATGTCCTTTGACCTAGCAGTTTGGATGCTAAGAAATCCACTCTATGGACATACCTGAAAATTATACCACAGTCTCTGTACCAGGATGTTTGCCTCAGCATGTCTGTGTTAGCACAACATTGCAGGAAAGTTAAATGGGCACCAACGCAGGATAGTTAGATAAAGTACGGAACAGATGTGCAATAAGGTATTATTCCACCATTAACAAGAATGAAGTCCCGGGGTGCCTGGGTGGCTCAGTTGGTTAAGTGCCCAACTCTTTTTTTTTTTTTTTAAATGTGTGTTTGTTTATTTAGTTGTTTATTTATTTAGAGAGCATGAGCAGGAGAGAGAGAATCCCAAGCAAGCTCCATCTATCAGTGCAGAGCCTGAGGCGGGGCTCAGACTCACGAACCGTGAGATCATGACCTGAGCCAGAATCAAGAGTCAGTCACTTATTCAGCTCAGCTACCCAGGAGCTCTGTCCTTATAAGCATCCAACTCTTGATTTCAGCTCAGGCCATGATCTCACAGTTCATGGGCTCAAGCCCGGCATCGGGCTCTGTGCTGACAGGATGGAGCCTGCATGGGATTCTCTCTCTCCCTCTCTCTCTGCCCCTTCCCCACTTGCTCTCTCTCAAAATAAATAAATAAACTTAAAAAGAAGAAGAAGCATGAAGGAGAGCTGTATGTGCTAAAATAGAAATCTTTCCCAAATATATTATTGACACATGCAAGATAAAGACCAATCTCTATATAATACGTAATTTATGTAAAAATACTCTAAGGACTACTCATACATACTCATGGATATGATATACTGTACATACATATTTGCATAAATTATTTTCTGGAGGTGCACACATGAATTTGCAATCATGGCTTAGGGCTGCAGAAACTAGAAATAGCCTTTAATGTTCATTTTATATCTTTTTATTTTTTTACCATTTGGATTCTTCACTATTTGCATGAATTAATTTTATTTCATTTCTTTTTCAGAAGAGATTAGGTCCTTATATTTAAATGGCAGTAGTCAGTAAAGGCAAATGAATATTATCTCCAGTGAATATTGAATCAGGTTATTTGATCCTGAAAAGTGTACTGGTGGGATCATCCAGACTTTGTTCTTTTTAATGTTTATTTATGTTGAGAGAGAGAGACAGAGACAGAGCGTGAGTGGAGGAGGAGCAAAGAGAGAGGAAGACGCAGAATCCAAAGCAGCACAGAGCCCAGCACGAGGCTCAAACCCACAAACCCTGAGATCAGAATCTGAGCCAAAGTCGATGCTTAACTGACTGAGCCACCCAGTCACCCGGGATCATCTAGAATTTTGAACTAAGTGAAGAAGGAAGTAGGAAACACTCTGATTTTAATATTTTAACCTCATGGTATGATAGAGTCTATATGCCCACATATGATAGGCCATGGGCATAAGAGAGCAGGGGCGGGGTAGGAAATACAAGAAATTGTTAAGCATGATTCAGTGGTTCTGAGCTCATCTTTCGTAACTGACTGTTCCCACCTGTAAAATGATGGAGCTGGACCAGCTCTAACGAGGTTCTAAGATTTCTTCTTCTTCTTTATTTTTTTTGAACAAAATAGGCTATTTCTTTTGGATTATATTCTCAGAAGCTGCAAATAAAACTTTAACAATTATAATAAGGAAATCTATATGAATAAATACACACACATACCTGCATGTACATATACAAAATGCAGTTCACTGAGAGTAGACGCAAGAATGTTTATTTTTAGGAAAAGTAATTTTTTAGCTTAATCAAGAATTATAGTCACAAGCACGCTCACCTATAATACACAACAACAAAACATTTTATTAAGGCTGTCAACAAATTTTGCGAAAAATGCTCAATAAAAGAAAAGTTTCCTAAAATGACCCGTAAGTAAACGAACCTTAAACGAATAGGATTAATATTCACTATCAAATAACCAAGGGCCCTTTCTACTTGCATATATTCCGTACAAACCACGAACTGAGAAAGAAAACCAGAATTTTGGTGTTTCAATGAAATGCCATTAGAAAGGTAAATAAAGTTGGTTTATACATTAATAAAATAAATGAGGTGCACAGTCCCCATCACTACATAAATGAAACTATGAAATGACAAGGAATGAATAAAAACGGATTTGTACTAGGAGTTTCCCAACATAACAAGTTGATTAAGAATAGAAAGACACACCTTGCTGTTGGATAGCTTTAAATGGATCTATTTTCTCTTAATTAATCTATTAAATTCGGTCCAAATGAAATTAAAACTGCATTTTTTTCCAACTTGCAAAATTATTTTAAGCATCAATTGAGAGGGGAAAAAATGCAACTCTAGACAAGGAATATTCTGAAAAAAAGAAAAGACATGAGATAGAACTCAATGGAATAAACTAAAAATCATCAGTAATTTTAAAGTATCAGTCAAAGGTAAGGCAAACAAATAGAAATGCAGTTGATTATATGTGGGAATTTCTAAATAACTATAGTAGAAATCAAAATAATTGGCAATTGCTTAAGTTAAGATAAATAATTTGAGTAAGTACCACTTTAAAACCATAGAAATGACTTATAGGAAAAAAATGATGAAATAATTAACAACAAAAAAGAAGAAAATATGAAGAATGTATGACGGTAATACAGACATGTTTTACATACAAACACAAAACTCAAAAGGCATGAAGCACAGCATTATTATGTTCAATACACAACTTCTGTACTACCAAAAGTAAAATATCATCATAAAATGTTGGCGAAAATACATGGTATTTTATTTGCAATGCGTGGCAAATGGTTAACATCCTAGTCATAAGGAATCTCTTAGAAACGAGTAACAAAGACACTAATATTCCAAGGGAAATGAAAAAAAATCCCGAGAATACAATTAAGTAACAATGACTAGTATGGCTTAAGGACATACGAAGATGGTTGAACTAAACAATAACTGAAGAAAAGCAGGTTCTTTGTAGTCTCACAGTGTCAAAGATTAAAACACTGACATCCAATGCTTATCCTGTTTTAGAAAAAAAGAAGTCTCATAAACAAACACTGGGAGACATGATTGATGACTATACACTTTGGGGGAAATCTCTACTTTTGACTCAACATATACATTTTAGACATACTTGATTCCAATGAAGTGGACAATTTCAATAAATTAGCCAGAGAAATTAAACATACTTTATATGTAAGCATGTCTAAACTTTCTTCTTGATTCTGGGCTGAGACTGGTTAAGGGGACATGGCCAGTTGGTGTCCTTTTCATAGGTAGCATAGCCACAGAGTCACGATCATGGCATCTCAGTATGGTCCCCATGTATGGGAAGTCACTTCCAAGTGCATCTTAAAAAAAAAAATAAACTATAATAAAGCATATACTCCTATAAATCCCATGCAGATCATGAAGTAGATCTTCACCAGTTTCCCTAGAAGACCGTCCTATACTTTCCTAATAATATATAGACGTATGAATACACACATATATTATGAACTTGTAGATTTAAGCATATTTAACATATTCGAACATATTCTATGAATTTTAATCCATTGTGATTATTATCCTTAGTAAAGCTCCTTTTTAAAAAATTTTTTTAATGTTTTACTTATTTTTGAGAGAGAGAGAGAGACAGTGTGAGCAGGGGAGGGTCAGAGAGAGAGGGAGGCACAGAATCTAAAGACAGGCTCCAGGCTCTGAGCTGTCAGCACAGAGCCCGATGTGGGGCTCGAACCCAGGAACTGTGAGATCATGACCTGAACCGAAGTCAAACACTTAACCAACTGAGCCACCCAGGCACCCGTATCCTTAGTAAAGCTCCTAAATACCATCTTTAGCTAGGAGGAGGTTAGCAAGTACCCCTTGATAATCATATTCATTCATTCATTCATTTATTATTTGGTCATTCATTTAACTGAGAGTTTTGTGTACCGATTATAGGCATGATACACAACTAGACGATATAAATAATATAAAAATAAATAAGACTTGGTCCTTGACCACAAAAAGCTTGCAGTGGAATGAGAAATAGGCTATATACAGACTGCATCTAGAAGGTGGTATCATAAAAGATAAAGAAAGATGTGCTGCAGTGATTCCGTGGTAATGCTGGTATCGGTAGCATATTGTCACGAATCCAGCCCCGTCTTTGCTCTGCCATCCTTAGCAGATGACCTGTTGTGACCTAAGATGGCGGCCGTATCCTCTGCCACAATGGCCATATCCAGCCAGCAAGAACAGTGGGGAGGAAGGCGAGGGCGGGCTCCTACCTTTTCAGGTCAGCCCCTGGAAGTTGCACTTACTTCTTCCACTCCTCCACCAACGGCCAGGACTTAGTCCCATGGCCATGCCTAGCTGCAAGGGAGGCTGGGAAATGTAATCTCTGGTCAACCTATGTGCCTTTTCTTTTTTTTTTTTCCCCAACATTTATTTTTGAGAGACAGAGAGACAGATCATGAGCAGGGGAAGGGCAGAGAGAGAGGGGCACACAGAATCCGAAACAGGCTCCAGGCTCTGAGCTGTCAGCACAGAGCCCGATGTGGGGCTCAAACCCACAAACTGTGAGATCATGACCTGAGCTGAAGTTGGACGCTCAACCGACTCTGCCATCCAGGTGCCCCGCCATGTGCCTTTTCCTTCTGCATTGTGCAACCCCTGTGTAGACCTTCAAGTCTCCAAATTTCATATCATATGAATCACCCAAGGTCTTGTTTTAAAATGGAGATTCTGATTCAGTAGACGTGGGTTGGAGGGGGGAGGGGATGTTGGAGTTCTGCATCCTTACAGGCTCCTAGGGGGAGCAGGAATGGTGGTTCTTGGACCACATTTAAGGGTTGCAGGGATTGTCTGCTCTCAGGGTGGCTCAGTCCTGCAGACCACTGGGTCTTCGTCATCTGTAACAGATGCTCTTGTTTGGGTAAATACCTTTGAGAAATGTTGAGTATTTGTATTAAATACCCAGATAATGGGCCATGTACAAAGGGCAATCAGAAGGCTTTTTGCCCCAGGAAAATTGTATGTTAGCTTTTGCTGAGAATTTGTTGAAGTTTTCCTTTAGGATTAGAAAGTATGGCTAAGAAAAAATTTTAAAACGAGTTATTTTCTAGGTCGAAAACAAATCACAGAAGCACACAGATTTCTTGGCATGATAAATATTTAGCTCTGTGGTCTTCATCCAGTTTTCTTCAAACACTTTTGAAAGTGTGAATAATTCTACTTTAGGCCAGTATAAACAGCACTTTTATTTCCTAGAGAAATTTAAACACTTAAAGACCCTTTAAGTGTGTTATCTTTAAAATTTTGTTAATAAGATAGAGTCGCAAAGCCTTCCTTGGGCGGGGGTCAGGGGCCTCTGGCGGACACTCCTCTGTGTCTTCCACCTCTCCCACGTGGCCCTGGACTGTCAGCCCCAGGGTGGCAGGCCTGCCTTGCCCTCGGTCGCCCCTGTGTCCCACAACCTAGAACACGGCCAGCTCCCAGGGCGAGAATTGGAAGTCTGGATTTCTCCTGTTTGTTTTGTCCCCTGGCAACTGGCCTCTTCTGCGTGACCAGCCAGGGCTGGTCCGAGGCTTTGATCTCGCTCAGGCCGGCCCTGGCCCCGGCTTATCGGAATAGCCCAGGGTCGTTAGTAAGATTATAAGAGAGACGGCAAGTGGAAGCAATTGGTGGGTCACAGAGTGCTGCACAAATGTCATAGGGACATTACCTTGCATCATAATAGTTACGATTTTTATTATAATTTTTGAACACGTGCTGCATGTCAGAAGTCAATGTTCAACATAATTCTCTTCTGTAATTCTCATCTCCGTGTCTCAAATGGAGAAACCTGAATTTAGCCGAGGCTAGGCAGAGGCGGGACTCGAACCCAGACCTGGGATTCGAGAGCCTACCTCCTCAACCGGAAACATCTACATCCGCTTCCATCGCAAGTGGAGAACGGTATCTGGGGATGTGTTCGGGCTTGCGTCTGGATTTTTAAAATCACAATTTTATTTCATTTCTTTTTATATTCCAAAAGGTGCTTTTCCCACCGGGAGTGCCTTCTGGCAAGTTTTAGTTCGTTGGGCTCTCAAGGGCGGGAGCCCGGGCTGGGGGAGAGTCTCACGCAGCACCACCCGGGAGGGATCTAAGCCTGGGTCGCATTTCTGGTTTTCCTGCAAGAGAAGACCCAGGACCTGGCGGGAAGGACGCAGGAGACAGCAGCGCGGAAGGCTGCCTCCCTCCCGCCCATTTGAGACCCTGCAGTCTGGTGGGACCATTAGGTCACCCCGTTCCGCGTGTTTTAGTCCAGATCATGTTTATTCCCACCCCCCTCCAATTTGGAAAATCACTTACCCTACAGTGTATAAAATAGGAATGCTGTGTGCTTTAGTAGGGTGCACAAAAATGGAAGGGAATTTACCTTACCCCCTCTGGGCATTTCAATGAGCATTTTTAAAGTTGCCTAATGAAGCATGGAGCTTCTTTAGAGTGGACTTAGATGCAAGCCGCAGGCTCTGGGTTCTGTTTCTCCCCCGTCCTCTGAAGGAGAGAGAGAGCAGGCCTCATCTCTCTCCCCCTTCCCCAGCTCCAAACAGCCCCCAACCCCCCACCCCCAGCCTGGCGGCACATATCCCGAGGAGCCCTCCCCCAAGTCAGCCTGAAAATAGCGCTCAGAGGGAGAGAAAGTGGCTTTGGGAAGTGTGACCTGAGCAGTCAGCTTAGGCGGAATGTACACAATAAACTTCTATCTGGACTGAATTGTTCTGTAAAGTGGCAATCACTTCCCAGACAGACGGGCCCTGGAGGACCGCCATTCTGCATCTTTTAATCACCGTTGCTATGGAGAAAGCCACTATTTCATTAGAGAAAGCGCCTTAACGCAATTAACACATAGTTCAGTTGTTCGCCATCCCTTTGCCCTCCCCCCCACCAGATGGAGGGGGTTGGGGGGTTGCCTTCCCTGGGGGCCCACAGGAGACCTGGGGCCAGGCAGGCCGGGGAGGGTTCCCAGGAAGTAGTCTCGGGAGTACAGGACTAGGTTGCCTCTTAAGGGACCTCAAAAGGAGGAAGGAGCTTAAAATTAACAAAAATTCAGGGCGTGGGTTTGGCTCGGTGTTGCGGAGGAAAGCGACACAAAATAAAACAGAGAAGTCTCTGGTTACTCTCGGAGTCGGAAATACACTGGAGATCTCTGTACATCCTCTGGCGAAACGGATTTTTCTGCTATTTCTTGTTTCGGTTCGCTTTTTTTTCCAGGACTGGATGGTGCAGAGGCCGGGCGGCGGGTGTGCGTAGACCCGATCACCGCCCCGGCGCCCCGACTTCGCCTGGCTGCTGTTTTAATAAATTCCCTTTCACAGGCTCATTTGCAAACCAGGGAGATAATATTTTCTACTTAACTGGGCCATCCTAACAAATGCCCCCCAGGGTGCCTGCCTGGCTAGAAAAAGGAAATGCTCATCAAAAAAAGATGAGTTCTAATGGTTATGAAATGAGGGCTTGGGAAGAGGTGTTCTGAAGTTACCAAATCCTGGGCGCTTCCCAAGAGCCGGGCCGTCTGTACATGTGTGCCTCTGTCCCCACTTCTCTCTGGCTTCATAGAAGCAAAGACTCCAGCAATAATTTAATTCTCCATTATCGGTATTAAAAAGAAGCACGTCCGTGCATCCTCTTCTAAGAGATACTGTCTGGAAAGAGAAAGGGCCGCAGAAAAGTCGGGCGAGAAAAGTGAGCAGAGGCGCATATATCTTGTCTATAGATGTTTGCCTCATCCCTAATTAGCTAATGTACTTCCTTCTGCCTTCCCTCTTGGAGGAATTCTCAAGCATGTCCCCCGCCGCTCCTGGAGACCGCAGAAAAGCAAATGACACCGAATTTTCCCTTCTTAATTAAAATGTTAAACAGGGTGAAGATGCCAAGTTTCATCAGAGATATTTGTTCCCCCGGTGAACCCTTAAGTCCTGCTGAGGTTCAATTCAATGGGAGTTATTTGAGTCAACACATGTTATTAAGTTTCCAAATGTAATCAGCCCAGATATTTTAATGGAAACTTTCTCCTTTCTTTTAATAAGCATGCGGTTTGGTTAAAAAAGCACTTGGGTTAGGTGCCCCGCATTGCCCTTCCGTAACCAAATCGCCATAGCAACAGGCAGCTGGTCTCTACAAAGGCAGCAGGCCCTGCGAGGGGCCACCGGCGGGAGCCCAGCCCCCAGGGGCAGCGTTTGGCCAGGCATAAATATCCTCGATGGGATTAGAATGTTTAAGGGGCTGAAGGCTGTGGGAAAACTTTTGTCTGCCATATTTATCTCTTCTGCTGCTGTGTGTTAACATTTCCACTCGGGGTACAATGGGGCGAAACGTAAGAGCAAATGTTTTGATGGGCTTATTTTGAATTATGAATTCATGGGTCCGCATAATCGCCTGTCCGGCAGGCACTTGCTTTGTGCCGGGCTGGAGACGGGTTGGGGGGTGGGGGTGGGGAGAAGGCAGCGGGAGCCCACACCGGCGAGAAGCTTCGGCATGGAGAATGAATTACATGGGTTAGGGGAGCCGCTTTACTCCCTGGTGGACACTCTGTGACTTAGAGACAGGTTTCGGGCTCACGGCACGGCTCCTGGGGTAAGGACCTTGCAAAGAGTAGGGCTTCTTATTTGCCCCAGTTCGTTGTCAAGGGGGAGGGAGGAACTGGCGGGCAAGTGGACAGGACGTGGTGTTCAGATCGCTGTGGAGAATGTTCTCCTGTTATGGCCCAAACAGCTCCTTCCTCTAAATTCCCGCACTGAAGGTATCCACATGCCCTTCGCATGTGACTACATTTGGAGACAGGATCTTTGAGGAGGTGAGTTAACATAAGGATGACAGGGTGAGCCCTGGTCCAACGCGATGGGTGTCCCTAAGAAGTGGATGGACCACAAAGAGCCGCCAGACATGTGTGGGCACAGGAAAACAACCACACAAGGACGCAGCAAGATGGCGGCCTTCTGAGAGCCAAAGAAGAGAAGCCACAGAAGGAACCAAGCCAACTGGCACTTTGATGTTGGACTTCCAACTTCCAACGCTGTGAGAAAACAGACTTCGATGGGTGAAGCCACCCCATCTGAGGCATTTTGTTATGACGGCCCTGGCAAACAATTCGCCAACTCTGCTAAACACGTGGAAGACACGAGACAGAAGAAGCAGGTAAGAAGGCCCCGTGAGGACCAAACGCTCCCCCTTTTCCTCTCTCTCTGGAGAAAAACACGCATCACATTCCCAAACCTAAGACCCTGCCATCAGAGCAAAGTTCGCTCACAAGGTTGTCGACTCCCTTCTGAGCAACCCAGCTTTTTCCTTTATATTAACACCCGACTTCGATGTTATGTGTTATTGGCACATTGAACGGAGCAGATGTTGAACTACTACATTATTTTGTAAAACTGCTGTGCTAAATAGGATACGGATGAAACGCTCATGCTTATCATGCCTCCTAGGAACCCTGACATTTGGGGGCACAGGAACACCGTGCACGGAACCCATGCCACATTCTATCGACCCACCCCTGCCCTGCGCAAGGGAGCAAAGGAAGCCCCTTTTCCACCTGCTCTGGGGGATGAGCGAAACTTGAGGCAGAAGGGGGAGGCATGCCCCAATTCTACGCATCAACCCTGGTGTATCAACCCTGGATCTGAAGACAGGCAAATTTAAGGTTGATGATTGCATTTCTCCAAAGTGCACCTTGTAAATGAACGTGTGAATGATTCATTAAATAACAGATTCCTTTAGTACATTTAGATTGGATTCAATGTAGAAATTCCATTTGCAGGGAATTTCTCTCACAACACTTGCATGAAGCAAGCCTTCCTGTTTAGTAAATGAGGCACTGATGAAGAACCAAGATCTCTTTCTTCAGCTGGTTAGGTCAGGACTGGGGGTAGTACAGGCAGACGAGGGGCAAGTGCAACTTGATAGATGAATACACACACACAGGAATATATATACACGTGTACATCTATCCATATGTGGACAACTATATATAGATACACACGTATACATGTATGTGTGATCTCTCTCTCTCTCTCTCTCTCACACACACACACACACACACACACACACGTCAATTTCTTGCAATTGATGCCTTTATTCGAGAACCATTTATCAAGTGCTCACTCTGTGTCCTATTATACTGGGTGCTTAGAATATAGACAACACATAGTTCGTGCTCAAGAAATTCACAAGAGCAATAGACATGGAAACAAACAATTCTGATACCAGGATCATGACCTGCATGGCGATGTTTGCAGCCACTGCTCCCAGGGCCACAGTCTTGAGTGCTTTCACACCCACCACTTGGGAAATCTAGCCTCCTTGTGTCAGGTGCCACCTCTGTCCCTGGCTTTTGGGAGAAAGCAGAGAATTCTGTCTGTTCACGTGGATACTTAGCCCATGCATGAGAAATGATAACAATGTGCAAATTTATATAAATATAATGCAAATTTGTCTTAGGAGGTAGTGGAGATCCTTTCTTACCTGAAATTGGTCCTGAGGGAGAATCTAAAAACCAAACAGGAAACAGTCCAATTTTATTTTCAGCCCATACAACCCGAAGCTTTCAGCTGGTCTCTTGCGTTTGGAGTTTGGGGGTCACAATATTGGTACAGCTCCATGGAGAATGTCCATGTTTCACTCATCCACATTCTTCCTTCTTCATATGGGCACCTGCCTTCCTTCAGACTGCCCTTCCCTCCGCTGGTGGATGTCGTAAGAAGAACCCTAATGTGCTCCCTGTCACCCACTCGCCCAGCTGTCTGAATCATACATGTAGGGCCCGATCGCAATGACGTCCCGCCTCTGATCAGAAGTCCTTCGGATCTCCCCATCCAGGTGCATTTCGTGTGTCAGCTGCCATCCATATGCTGAAAGGTTTGCATGTATGTGGCTTACAGAACAGAGTCCTAACCCTGAAACCAAGCATCAGGACGCCCCCGCTCAGATCCCCCCACTCTCAGACGCCTCCGCCAAGCTCTGTGGCGTCTGGATGCCCAGTGCCCTGTCTCTGCTGCGTCCACCACCCCCGACACCTTTCCACGAACCTCCCACTCACCTGTTCTGCTCTCCCCACCTGGAACCGTTTATGATAAATGTTAAAAGAAAATCACGAACACATTCATATAAAAGAACAACACTAGTGTAATAAACAAGAAACAAAAGCTCGTATTCAGAAAAAAAAAAAACTTTTGAGGAAAAGACACTAAAATATTCCGAGTGCTAATTTCTGGGCACTGGAGTCATGCACGCACTTTTTTCTCCCTTTTACTTTCTGTGTTTCCTGAATTTTTAATATTAAGTATATTTTGCTTTAAGAAAGAAAGCAAAAAACAAAAAAAGGGTTTCAAAAATGAAACTCACATATTCTTCACGACCTAGCTTGGGATGCCAGGAAATTCTGCTTCAGATGATAGAAAAATGAATGAGCTTTTGGTTATTTAAACTTGAGTTCAAGGGCGCCTGGGTGGCTCAGTTAGTTAGGCGTCCGACTTCAGCTCAGGTCATGATCTCACAGTTTGTGGGTTCGAGCTCTTCGGTGGGCTCTGTGCTGACAGCTCAGAGCCCGGAGCCTGCTTCCAATTCTGTCTCCCTCTCTCTCTGACCCTCCCCTGCTCGCACTCTGTCTCTCTCAAAAAAATTTAAAAAGTTGGGGCACCTGGGTGGCTCAGTCAGTTGAGCGGCTGACTTTGGCTCAGGTCATGATCTCACAGTTTGTGGGTTCAAGCTCCGCATCAAGCCCCGCATCACAGCTCAAAACCTGGAGCCTGTTTCGGATTCTGTGTCTCCCTCTCTCTCTCTCTCTCTGCCCCTCCCCTGCTCATGATCTGTCTCTGTCTCTCAAAAATAAATGTTAAAAAAATTTAAAGAAGTAAAAAATAAAAAACGTTAAAAAAATACATTCAGGCAAGGCTGCATCACTGGACGCTAGTGGTTGAGAGAGGCCCGTAGCTTGCGAGGAGGCTGGGACCCCCACAGACTGTACTTCACACGTGGGGCTCACTCAACCCCTGTCCCTCTGCTCCAGAGACTTCGCAGATGTCGCCGCTGCATGAAGGTGCCCTCCCCGAGGACATGCAGGGCGTGAGGTCTGGGGCCGGGAGGCGAGCTGCTTGGCCGTTGTCACACCACCAGCAGAGATGTCTTCTGGGACCCTCGGCTCTGGGCCCCGGTGAGTGGCCTCTCGGGCCGTTAAAAGAGGTGCAGAGAAGGCACAAGGGCTACCTTTCCCGGGCCTGTCCCTCACCAGTCATTCCACCAGCTGAGAAATAACTCTTCCTTGCACCTTAATCTTTCATTCTTCGCTCCAAGTCTTTTACTGGGAACGTCTTCTCCCAAGATGGAGGACAGACAAGGACTCCATTTCTAGAAGGTTCGTCAGCCTGCTGGCTGTGTTTAAGGCTTTCTCCACTCGGTCTTCCACAGTCCCAATCAATGCCACACACCTTGGGCCTTTCTTCGTGGCCTTGTTTCCTTGCCCTTCTCAGCAAGGGCATTGCCATGGTCAGACTCCAAGGACTCTGCTGTCTGGGGCATAAGCACAGTCACCAGATGAGTAAGTGTGAGCTGCAGGCCCGTGTTCTAGATTCATCCTGAGTCCAAGTACAACTTGTAATAGCTTCCAGGAAAGTTTTTTCTTAACACGCTTGTTCAGATTGATACCGGCGAAACAAAAACAACATCACACACACACACACACACACACACACACACGCATGCACACACACATGGATATTTGAAGAGAGATCGCCTGTGCACAGGGAACTATTTATGTCTTGTTTTTTTCCGAGGCGAGTCAGCTCATGATAGATGATCATGGCATTTGGAATATTTTAGGCTCCTGCATTTTATTTTTTTATTTACTTTACTTTGCTAAATGTCTTTTGGTAATTCTGTCAGGGTTGCACTTTGGAAAACTGCAAATGCTTCCTTGGCAATACCCTAGGGGAAAAATGGAGGCATTCGGGGTTGGGGCCAAGGGGCCGCTCCTGTGACAGGAACAGTGAGGTCAGTGTGGGCATTGGTTTCTTGCGGGGGGAAGGGAGGCAGAAGGGGTAAGATTGTTAAAATAAAAATGCCCTCAAGGTTTGTATGCGTGTTCAGAAGGATAGACACTCCCTCTGCCTTCCGAAAACAACGGGGAAATGCTGATAGTTTTAAGCGTTTTGCAGGTGCATCTGGACCCGTGACCGTTTTCCCAGGGGTCTCAGGCTGGTGGAGAATGGGGGGAGCCTGGGGGTGTCGGTCCTACCAGCAGTCTTGTTCTCCGGCAGCAGCGCAGAGGAGTGTTTTCTGCACGGCGTGTATGATTGTTCTAGAAGTTGTGATAAACACCGGGATTTCCCATCAACTCATCAAGGGCTTTTAAAGCACAAACACAGAATCCACCAAGTATCTAAACTTCTCGATGAAGGTGATTTGGCTCTGGTTGGGGACATAGTGATTATTCTTTTTCTTTAAAATTTATTTACTTATTTTGAAAGAGAGACAGGGAGAGAGAGAATCCCAAGCAGGCTCTGCACCATCAGTGCAGAGCCTCACGTGGGGCTCAAACTCATGAACCGTGAGATCATGACCTGAGCTGAAATCCAGAGAGGACACTGAGCTGACCGAGCCGCCCTGACGCCCCCAAGAGTGAGTATTATAACTAGGTTCTAGACCTTTCACTTATTCTGGATGGGCCGTGGAAACGTCTGAGCTAACAGGACTAAAGCTCTTGTATCCAAGAGTCATAGTAAATGGACTCCACTTTCCTGTTCATTTCAGTATCTCCAATACTGTTTTATTTTTAGGCCACAACAAGCCCTGTAGGAGTTTTCTGCGGTGTCGTCAGGGTAAGTGACTATATCACTGCCACATGGATTTATCATTTACACCCGTTTCCAAAGTTTGACGTCTTGAAATAAAGGCATGCAATTAGTGAGAAAGATTTAAAAAATAAAGTCAGAGAGAGAGATCACCAACACATAGGGGGGAAAGGGTCATGGTGATTGGAGATGGTTCTAGGGGAGAATATATGAAAAGATAGTCAGGATTAGATTTGGCTGTGACAGCAAACCCAAAGTAATATGGGCTTATATGAGAGAGAAGTTTATTTTTCTCTCCTTTAAAGGTCCAAGGGTAGGCAATCTAGGTTGAGACAGTGGCCCCATGATCAACTTGGCTTCTCCTATCTTGCTTCTCTGCCAGCTTTAGCTTTGTACTCATGGTACAAAATGGCTGTTTGAGCTCCAGCCATTACATGAACCTACCAATCAGCAGGAAAAGGGGAAAACCTGTACACTACACTTTCTCTAATATCCTACTTGCCAGAAATTAAATCATAATTTCATTATATCTGGTTGCAAGTGAATCAGGGAGATCTGGTTTCTATTCTGAGTAACCAT
Organism: Suricata suricatta; assembly: GCF_006229205.1. Classification (NCBI taxonomy): domain Eukaryota; kingdom Metazoa; phylum Chordata; class Mammalia; order Carnivora; family Herpestidae; genus Suricata; species Suricata suricatta. Next base: position 177,118,422 of record NC_043701.1, on the reverse strand, counting down.
GTGCCCAGCTAAAAATCAGAAATTGTTTTTTTTTTATTGTGTGTGTTTGTTTAGAAGTTTTGTTTTTAAAATGAGGGACAAGATATTTATTTTTAAAGGAAAGAGAAATACTTTCCTGAAATTTATCTGTAAGTTATAGCCATACTAGAGTTCATTTCATTGAAATTTGAAGTTAATAACAAAAGTAGTAATTGACCCATTTTTACTTACTCAGAGAGAATGGCTTGGAGGGTTGGAAATATGCCCTTATATATCCTTGAAGTGGTTGCCTTCCGTGACACCCTTCCTACCTCGACCCTGTCACCCCTTGTTGGCCGATCTGCCCCAAGGGACATATCCTGTAGGCTAGCAACCAGAAGACATGATCTCACCCATATCTGCATGACGGGTTCAGAAACGTGCCTGAGTCACCCAGCTGGGCCGTGACCGCCAGGGCTCCGTCCAGGTCCCGTGATTTCTTGAGCCTGAGAACGCAAGCTCTCTGCTGGGCTGAAAATAACAAGTTTGGGATAAAAGCCCCCTCTCCCTTTTAAACCTGTAAAAATTTCAAAACTTGGACGATTTTCTAAGTTTACCCTAGAGGCACGAAAGAAGAAAGACCTGGAGCTTATGGCCGCACCTGTTAGTGGTTCCGGATGGCGTGTTTATAAATTTGACCCGGGGAATGAAGAAGGATAATTCCCATTTCCTTTCATTTGTGCCTTAAAACACTGAGGATATGGAACCATTTTGAGAGAGAAAGAGTCACACACAGACACACACACACACAGAGCACGAGCAGGGGAGGGGCAGAGAGAGGGAGACACAGAACCGGAAGCAGGCTCCAGGCTCTGAGCTGTCAGCACAGAGCCCGACGGAGGGCTCGAACTCACAGACCACGAGATCATGACCTGAGCCGAAGTCGGACGCTCACTGACTGAGCCTCCAAGACGCTTTTATATGGAACCATTTTTCAGGAGAACCTGAGTCTGGTGCGGCCGCTGTTCTCAGCTCCACTGGAGACTGACGCACATTAATCAGAAAGGGCAGGCTTTCTCATGACCCTGGGAAAGCCACCTGAAAGAGCCTTTGTCCCCGTCCTCAAGGAGCAGCCCCAGTCTGCGGAGCCTGCTGTCCCACACGCTGGGCCTCGCTCGGCTGCGGGAGCGGATTCATTCTCACTGTGCTGCTATTTCTCTGACTCAGCGCATCGCTTCCCTCCATCACTGGCATCTTGCTCTGACCTGAAGCCCCAGGCCAAGCATGTCTCCCCACACCCATCCCCCGTCCGGGCGCAGTTCCTGCCAGCCCCAGGAAGCTGGCTGCAGAGGAGAATGTGGGCTCTAGGCAGGGGCTGGGGGGCGGGGGTAGATAAAAGGCACCCAGGTTGGCACAAAACGGCCTGGGAAGCAGAAACTCGCCCTGCACCAGGCCAGATGGCCGCTCATTTTCACCTCTTTGAAGATGCTAAGCCCCACACGCTGGGTCATCTTAGCCAGTGCCTTTTAGGTGGGGTTTCTGCCTGAATACGGAAGTATAAGACCAAAAAAAGTATTTTTTTCTTTGCTTCTGAGTATGGGACCCTTGGCACCCCTTCCTTCTGATCACTGCCTGTTCTTAGTCTCTTATTTTATTTATTTATTTGTTTTTGAGAGAGAGAGAGAGAGAGCATGTAAGCAAGGGAGGGGCAGAGAGAGGGAGACAGAGAACCCCAAGCAGGCTCTAAGATGTTAGCACAGAGCCTGACGTGAGGCTCGAACTCACAAACCACGAGATCAGGACCTGAACTGAAACCTAGAATCAGAAGCTTCACCGACTGAGCTCTCCAGGCGCCCCTTGACTCTTCCGATCGTGCGGGGGAAGGTCTTACTCAGCACAAAGCCCAGGTCACGCTGGGTGCCGGGTGGCTGCGGGCGGCACTGGGCTGAAGACAGAGGGGGTGATGGGGGGCTGTGGCCTCCGGACGACAGCGGGGCCACTCTCTTCTCGGCAGGACCTCTACCTCAAATCCCATGAACTTCTCTGTGTGGAACGGAAGACGTTTCCCCCTCCACCCAGACACCAGCTTCTGCCCAAGGGCAACTGTGCCTTAATAGCTGGGCTGGATTTCTGCTGGAAGCTTCTGGCTTCAGAAGAAGATGAGCTATTGGCTTCATTTCCTGCCCAGCCTCTGATGGGAGGCTGTCCCCACTCGGGGGGTGGGCAGCAGCCTGCTCCCGGTCTGAAGGAGCGAGCAGGGGGATGGGTGACCATGCTCAGCGCAACAAAACGAGCAGAGGGCCCACTCAGTCTCCAAGGCAGGAGGAAGGATCCTTCATCCAGTCTCCGCAGGGCTGGCTGGCCTGTCCCGCCCCCCAGCTTGACCAATCACTTAGCTGAGTGACCTTGGCACGTTAGAGACCCTCCCCATCTCCACGTCTCAGTCTGTAAAAGTAACAGTACCCATGTCATGGGTGGTGACAAGGGCTAAGTGTGTTGAAGCCTAAGGACTGAATGCAGCGCTTGGGCCAGACATGTGCTCAGTAAATGTCCACCGAGGCCACGCCTGTGTCCATAAGAAATCAGTTTCTGAATGGTTAGCTAGAGGTGTGTTTAAACCTTGAGCATGTTTCCTTAGGAATTAAAGACATATCCTTTAGGGGCCCCTGGGGGGCTCAGTCGGTTGGGCTTTGGCTCAGGTCATGATCTTGTGATTCATGGGTTCGAGCCCCATGTTGGACTCTTTGCTGACAGCTCGGAGCCCGGAGCCTGCTTCAGGTTCTGTGTCTCCTTCTGTCTCTGCTCCCCACCCTGCGCCTGCTCTGTGTGTCTCTCTCTCTCAAAAAATAAACAAATATTAAGAAAAAAAAATTTAAAGACCTATACTTGAGTAAATCTGGCAGACTCAAGGACTTAAATCCCTACTAAAGACCAAAGGAGATCATATAGGAGAGAGAAATTAACCTAACGGTGGTGCCTAGGGATAATGAACCCGGGTGAAGATTAGGGCCAGGACCCAGGGTTTGGGGGCCCAAATGGTCAAAACTTGTATGGTTGGGGGCGCCCGGCTGGCTCGGTCGGTCGGTTCAGCATCCGACTTTGGCTCAGGTCACGATCACGTGGTTCGTGAGTTCGAGCCCCACATTGGGCTTTCTGCCGTCAACGTGGAGCCTGCTTCAGATCCTCTATCTTCCTCTCTCTCTGCCCCTCCTCAGCTGGTGTTCACTCTCTCTCTTAAAAATTAATAAACATTTAAGAAAAGTGTATGACTCATTCACTCACTCATTCATTCATATCTATTGAGTGCGTGGTGGTGGCCAGGCACCGTGCTGAGTGCCAGGGATCCCGGGAGGAACGTGGATAGGCTCACGGAACTTATGTCCTACTGGGGAGGTGAGGGGAGGGGAGGAAGGTGCTGGAAAGTTAACAAGCGCGTGAACGAGATCATTTCAGACAGTGGCTGGTTATCCCATGCTGTGCAGCAAGTACCCTAAAACGACGTGACTTAAAACCACCATCTGTTTGCTCAGGACTCTGCAATTTGGGCAGGGCTGGGCGGGGACAGCTGGTCTTTGCCCCACGTGGCGACCGCTGGCTCACGCCCTCGGCTGGCGTGCTGTCTCCGGCTATCAGAGCGCGGCTGTCGACCTGGTCCGTGAGGGAACATTCCAGGGGAAAAGTGGCAAGAGCGCTGGGAAGCCACTGCGGGGTACGGGGGAGGAAGGGATGCAGTCCGACCCCGCAGTTGCAAGACATCTCTGTCCCCCTGTGTCGTTTTGCATTCACAAAACGGGAGACGTGCCTGAGCGGCTTCCAAGGTTTCTTCCGGCTAATGCTCCCAGAAGCTCTTTGGTGGCTGCAGTTTCTGGATCTGGGTCTTTGCTGCTGCACTTTCTCGCCTGGAGAGCAGAGAAGAAGCAGAAGGCTTCCTGGATGCTTCCCAAGAAGAGACACCCAGGAAGGAAGGGGTCCTCGAGCTGGTCCCCAGGCTGTGTTCTGGCCCTAGGCATCAAGCACATTTGCATGCAAAGGATGTGAAATGCAGGTACCTTAAGCAAAGGCTCTTTTGAGCCAACAGGAGGAGTATCAGTTCTCAAAAGAATTTCAGACGATACAATTCCTCAAGTCCGGGCAAGACCAACACGCGAACCAAATCCCGAGCTGATGTCACCCGTGGAAACTCAGTGGTCGGGGAGGCCATTGGAATAGGCATTTGTCTTTGCAATTTAATTAGATCGCGATGGTCAATAGGCTCCTTAAAGAGGGAGCTGAGCATTTAAAATTATCCCAGAGATATTTCCCCCTGGGTGTCTGTCTGATCCGTAAGGGGAGCCCCGAACCTATCAAGACGTGCGATCAGGAAGCTACATGTATCATTTTCAACTGGTTCAAGCCGGCCAGGCTGCTCCCTGCTCTGAGCTGCCAGCCAGCCTGGGTGCGGGACAGGCAGGTGGAGGGGAAGACATCATCCCGTCAGGACCTGCAGGACATCACAGCACACGCCACCCAGGCCAGCTCAAGCTCCGGCACGAAGCGCCGTGGTAGATGGGCTTTTTCATTTCAATGACATTTTTTTGGAAAGGTTAGAATTTAATCCTCTCTCAGGATGGAATTATTTCAGTTCCCACTGATCCTTCCGATAAATGAGACAGGGCTTCATTTTTTTTTCCCTGCTACCGCGGTCTCTAATTGTATAAAAGCCTCCAACAATGTAATAATTTATGGTAGCAACAGGACGGCTGCGTGTAATGACTCGTCTACGTTCTATTAATTTTCTAACCGAATCGCTCGCTCTCACCACCGAGAGGCTGTGCGTGCCTTTCTCTGTGGGTTTCATTAAGACTGTTTGAAGTCATGATGGCGAGATCATTATGATGTCTTTGAAAGATAGGGGGTTTCAAAGAGTTGTACGTACAAGACTTAAAAAGCTCCATCGTCTTAATTCCTGTCCACAGCTACTTTCTCAGGGCTCTGATCTGGATGTGTGGTAATTGGTATCATTTTCCTGACAAACCTGCCCCTAGCTTTTATGGTTGTTATTACACCTACCCCCTCTTCTGAAGTGAATGTAATAAGAAATTAAAAACTAAGCCAGAGCCTAGCGTCTTGTAAGGAATTCAAGGCCAACGTGGAAATGGCTGTGTCCATATGCATGCACACAGAACAGGGTTATTATACACATCCTTATGGAGGGGGGAAACCGAGGCAGGAGATCTTAGTGAAAAGCAGTCTTTCTTAGATATCCATTTAGTTTTTAAATTTTTTTTAACAGTTGCTTATTTTTGAGAGAGACAGAGAGAGAGACAGAATAAGAACAGCAGAGGGAGAGAGAAAGAGAGGGAGACGCAGAATCTGAAGCAGGCTCCAGGCTCTGAGCTGAGCCTGATGCAAGGCTCGAACTCACAAACTGTGAGATCATGACCTGAGCTGAAGTTGGAGACTTAACCCACTGAGCCACCAGGGCGCTTCCTAGGTGTCTGTTTCTCACAGTCATGCCATGGCCATGCCAGGGGTAGGACCAGTGTGGACACAAAGTAGACGTCAGTGGAGGAGTTAGTGAAAACATTTGCAAAATGTCCCTAAAGGATGGGGACAGAGGAGATGAAGGAAAAAAGGGATCCATTCCGAGCCTCAGAGGCCAGCCTGGGGCTTTCGGCGCACATGACAACTGGAGGAAAGATGGAGGCAGATCAGAACTGGGCAGTTTGGGGAACAGGCAAATCATTCTCATAAATTCCTAGACTTGACCTTGGTTTACAAACAAGTGTTATATTTGAATCATAATCATTTCATTCTGTGACTGACCCTTCTAAAGCGTCCATTTTGCAGAGAAGTGAAGTCAGGAAACAAGATGTCAGTTAACATGTCGGAGCTCGTAAAGAAAGATCGTACATTAAGATGCAAGTCGTGATGTTTCTAGTCTAGGACTTCCCCGCCTGAATCCTTCTGCGTATCCTGGTTAGTGTTAGGGATAAAGAGGTGGCGGTTATGAATCGCATGAACCGGGGGCGGGGGAGGGGGCGCCTCTTCTGCCCCGATGGGCAATGTGTTTATCACATCCAGGTACTCCATGGAAAACACGTTGTGGGTTGAGCCACATTTCAAACCCATTTGAGATACATTCAGGATATAGGTTTAAACTAGATCTAGAACTCTTATTTTAATAAATAATTAGATTTATAAATAATTGAATAAATTTATTAATTTATATATTATTAATTTATAAATTAGAATTAAATTAAAATAAATTCATTAATTTTGAGAGAGAGCGCGCCTGCATGCACACACACGAATGAGGGAGGGACAGAGAGAGAGTCAGAGAGAGAATCTTAAGCAGACGCCACATAGCACAGAGCCCAACGCGGGGCTCCATCCCGTGACCCTGGGATCGTGACCTGAGCCAAAATCAAGAGTCGGACACTCAACTGACTGAGCCACCCAGGCAGCCCTAGGACTTTGGATAATGGAATAGACATGGCTTCCTAGCCATGTCCTTTTGATTTCTTAGAGGGGGTGTGGTAACAGGAGAAGACACAGTACGAGAGGTCAGGCGTTAGTAGAAAAATAATATTTTTGACACAGGGCAAACGAATTAAAGACATTACAGGGAAGTTTCCCTTTTGCTGCTCAGGAAATGTTTTAAAAATCGAGGGGCACCTGGGGAGCTCAATCTGTTGAGCGTCCAACTTCAGCTCAGGTCATGACCTCTCAGCTCGTGAGTTCGAGCCCCACATCGGGCTCTGTGCTGACAGCTCAGAGCCTAGAGCCTGTTTCAGATTATGTGTCTCCCTTTCTCTCTCTGCCCCTCTCTCACTCACTCTGTATCTCTCTCAAAAATAAATAAAAACATTAAAAATCGTTTAAAATCGAAAGCGTGGAAATATTGCAGAAAAACACACTTGAGGAAGGTCTGTCCACCACACAGGCTTCTATTCCAGTCATCTTGTGCCCTTCCTGACGCGCAGACTATTGCTCTTGCTAAATCTGCTCGTCTCAGGCTGATGAATTCTTCCTCCACCCAAACTCCCCTCTGCGGAGGGGCGTTTCATCTGGACGGACTCTGTGGCCCCACTCTGTGCTGGGCCACACGCCCAGAGCTGCCTTCCAAACCGTCTCCGTGCAGTCTGCTTGGAGAGTTTGCACGCCCTCAGAACGCAGTGTTCAGGGCCGTGGCCTGAGATGCGCCCTCGGAGTCGGGAGCCACGTGACTTTCCATTCCGAGCACTGGAACTTTCTGCCCCAGTGGCTCCCTCCCTCAAGAGGGTAGGATCTGGAAAGAATTTACTGAATGAGAGAGAGAGAGAGAGAAGCCAATGGTACTCTGTTGTGCAGGGTTATTTTCACTTTTTCAAACACGCGGTGTCAGATGCCCACGCCGGACTATTCTGGAAACTTGCACGAGCTCAGGTCCTGGCCACAGTTTCTGCTGCATGGAGTCCTTCTTACCTGAAAGGAGCCCTGTGTTAATAGCCGTATTCATAGCAGTTAAAATTAAATTTCTGTGTGTTGATGTAAAGCCAGCTTTCCCCTCAGGGCTATTTATTTTAAAAATCTAAAATAGTATGGGGTCCACAGCCTATGCTGCAACGTAAGCAAATTGGGGTCTGCGCTCCGAGCAAAGCCTCCTTTGTGTTTGCCCCGGCGATTTAATGCCTTCCGGGAGACACCCCGGCTGCGTGCGGCTCCCCCTTCCCTTCCCCGTGTGGCAAGCTCAGGCAGTTTGCAGACTTGCCTACAAGAGCAGTTGTTCAAGATTTTTATACCTGGAGGCAAATGCTACAATAAGGGAGCTGTCCCTGACGTGCCACCGTCAGACGGTGGGGGAGTGGAGGGGAGAGGCGGAGAAGGCACGGCCCGAGGTTGGGATTGGTGCTGTGTGTAAACAGTTTTTGTCTTCTTTTTCTTTTTCTTTTTTTAATTAAAAAATTTTTAATCTTTATTTTTGAGAGATAGGGGGATGGGCAGAGAGAGAAGGAGACACAGAATCCGAAACAGGATCCAGGCTCCGAGCTGTCAGCACAGAGCCCGATGCAGGGCTCAAACCCACGAACAGTGAGATCGTGACCTGAGCTAAAGTCGGACACTTAACTGGCGGGGCCACTCAGGTGCCCCTATTAAAAATTTTTTAATGTTATTTATTTTTGAGAGCAAGAGAGAGAAAAACAGAGCATGAGTGGGAAAGGGGCAGAGAGAGAGGGGGACAGAGGATTGGAAGCGGGCTCTGTGCTGACAGCAGACAGCCTGATGTAGGGCTCGAACTCATGAACCATGAGATCATGATCTGAGCGAATATGGAGGCTCAACTGACTGAGCCACCCAGGTGCCCCTTAAACATTTTTTTTCAAATAAAAAGATTTTTTCATTGAAAGTAAATATTAAAAAGCAAAAGGGAAGGAAGCCATCCTCAATAAAGGCCAGTAAATAAAGCTAAGAAATGACACACACTACGAATGCAAAGACTTAAAACCTAGCTGTATAATAATAATAATAATATTAATAATAATATTAATAAGAAGAAGAAGAAGCTGAAGACAGCAGTAACAGGAAGCAGTCGTAGAAGTACTAAAAGCAGAAAACATTTGTCTTCTCAGCGACTTGGTCAGCTCCTTTGAAAAACCCCAAAGCCTTCTAGTTAGGGAATAAATAGCCTGAGCAGTAGTGGGAAGCAAGATGGGTGAGCCTAGACCCTCCCTTTGCGACCCCAGCCACCCCCACGTGATTACAGGACGCCCTTCAGCCCGGACTCGCCTCCGATGTCCACGCTGGCAATTTCTACTTTCATCCAGAAGAAACCTATCCACTAATGAGAGGACTGCTCTCCCTGCTCAGAAGTGAGGGTGCTTGTTTCTCCCTTTGCGCTGGTTGAGAAAGTTAACAGATGAAGAATAATTGGCTTTCAGGCAGGGCGAGAAGAAAATATTGATGGGCAGGCGTGAAGTGACTTCCTCCTGTTGGCCAGAAGCCCGGTTCAGTTTTTCTTGAAGAGCATACCCGGATTCGAACGCTCCTCGTAATCGGTAGGCCCTACCCGCCTTGTACTGCAGCCCTCAGTTGCCCTCGAGCGGGGGATTCTACAGTCTCGCCCACAGTTTGTTGGCGGGTTTTATCCAGGACTCCTGACCTGGGCGGGAACACCTTGGCCTCCGGGGCAGCTGGGTTTCCCCATCCTTTGTGCCGCGCTTGGGACCCATGAGTAATCGATGCCTTGTCTGGAGGAGCGACCTCCGCCGCTCCGGGCAGACTGAACCAAGCGGGAGCCGTAAAGGCCGAACCATAAATCAGCCCCGTTACAGTGCAAAGGTCTTGAAAGCACCTCAGAGCCCCACACGCATGCCTCCTGGTTAATAAGCAACAAGGTAGAGCTAAGTCACCGGCTCGGTGCCGGCCAAGTTAGGACCGGAAGATGGAGAGGTGCAGACCAGCCTCCCGGGAAAATCTAAGCCACCCGGAGAAACACCACCGACTTCAAAGCCCTCTTCGTCCTCTCGTATACGATGCTTTGCTGGCTGAATGCTGTGTCTAAAAAACGCAGCGGGGTCTTCTGTGAAGGCAGCTGTTAGGACACATTTTGTACAGACTCTATCAAAGGGGACTTTCTCTTAAAAAATTCTTTTTTTTTTAATGTTTCTTTATATTTGTGAGACAGAGACAGAGTATGAGCAGGGGAAGGACAGAGAGGGAGACACAGAATCGGAAGCAGGCTCCAGGCTCTGAGCTGTCAACACAGAGCCTGATGCGGGGCTTGAACCCACGGACTGTGAGATCATGATCTGAGCTGAAATTGGACGCTTCACCGACTGAGCCACCCAAGCGCCCCTCTTAAAAAACTTCTTTAAACCTTCCCCTTGAAGTATTGCCCAGATTCCCTGTGACATGGCGGGGGGCTGGTGGTGGTTGGCAGGTCTTCGAGTTCTCTGTGCCCCCCCAAACTGTTGATAACAACTTGCAAGTGCGTAATCCATTTAATCTCTCTCTGATGTGTGTGTGTGTGTGTGTGTGTGTGTGTGTGTGTGTGTGTAATTCTAGTTTATTGGTCTTCCCATATCACATTTGTTTGAGGTTTACATACACAGAACTTTACATTCTTTCCCTCTTCCTTTTAGAATTGATCCTTATGCACTAGTTAAGTCTTGAGACCCCACACAGCACACCAGCCCCCCAGTGCCCAGCAATGTTATGGGGCACACATTCAACCCTAACCAAAGATCCAGAGATCCATATGAATGTCTCTGGCTCTTCAGAAAATCAAAACACACCCTCCCCTCCCCACACACATACAAAGTATGTGTCACATTAGAGAAAAAGTATTTATCTAGAGCAGTATACTAATTTAATAACAAAAAGAAAATGTGTTCAATAGTATTTTGTTTCTTTTTTAAATTTTTTAAATGTTTTTTATTTATTTTTGAGAGACAGAAAGAGACAGTGCGAGCAGGGGAGGGGCAGAGAGAGAGGGAGACACAGAATCAGAAGCAGGCTCCAGGCTCTGAGCTGTCAGCACAGAACCCGACACAATGCTCGAACCCATGAACCATGAGATCATGACCTGAGCCGAAGCCGGATTCTCAACTGACTGAGCCACCCAGGTGCCCCTAGTTTTTTGTCTCAAATGCTGAGCTCATAGTGTCCTTTTTTCTAACGTAATATGCTTTTGCTCAGTTTCCCATAGAAAGTGCATCTGCTCCGCTCTGTGTTGCAGGTGACACACACAGCCATGTCACAAAAGTCTCCTTGTGTCTTCAGTGTTGAGACATGGTGTTTCCACTTGTCCACACCCTGGTCGGCACATTCTGCTGGTTTGGGCAAGTGGCCACTGCCGCTATTTTCCGAGCTTCATGCTTAAACCTCAGAGCAAAGTGTCTGCTCTTCCCCCTTCAACCGTCATGCAGAATCATTTTCCAACCCTCTATCAGGAATCCAGCTTGGCTCACACAGGGATTCAGGAAAGGTTAGTTTCTCTAACAGAGGGATATTTAACCTGGGGGAGGGGTCCCTGGACCCTAGGGAGTCCACAAATGGGTTTTAGGGTTGCAACCACGCCTTGAGAACATATGCACAGTTTGGTCTGTGCAGAGACTGGTCTTGGTGAGGAGTGGGCTTATAGTCGGTCCCCGATGGATTCTAGTTTCCTGCCTCCAATTTCATTCTCTTTCCAGCTCATCCTGTATCTGATATCGGCATAATCTATCCCAAATCTACCTTCAGGTCTTGTAGCACAAGCCCAAGCCTGCCGAGGCTCCGCTTGCCTGCAGACGGCGCACATTCTTCTAGCGGCCTGCCTGGTTCCCTGTCCAGAAGTGCTCTCTGCACTTCTCCTTCCAGAATGTTCTACGTACCGTCTCTCTGACATGCCATGCTAATTTCCATCCTCACATGCCTTCTCTTATCCCTTCCGTCCATTCTTACTCTTCAACTTCCTTTCAGATCAGACTTCCCCATGATGATTTTCTCGCACTGACAAAGAGCCTCCCTCCCAGCCTCAAGCTTGAACCATCCACACACGTTCTGACCCCTAAGCTGACTCCTCTCATGATGTTATTTATTTCATGGGATCAACCTTGTCCATGTAGGCTTTACCATCAAACTGGGTTGTGAATTTCTTGAAGCCCAAGGTTCATTCATTCATTCATTGTTCAGCAGGTATGTATTCACTGCCTTCTATGTATGGGGCACTGGGCCCCGGGGCTGGGTTTGGGCCTCCGCTGTACCTGGGCCAGTTCTAATGGTTTTTTAATGTTTCTTAAAATTTATCTTTAAGAGAAAGAGTGCAAGTGAGGGAGGGGCAGGAAGAGAGGGAGACACAGAATCTGAAGCAGGTTCCAGGCTCCGAGCTATCAGCACAGAGCCTAATGTAGGTCTCAGACCCATGAACTGTGATGATATTATGACCTGAGCTGAAGTTGGACACTTGACCTGTTGAGCCACCCAGGTGCCCCCTGGGCCGGTTCTACATACAGAGAACACACCCAGTGAACAAGGAATGAATGAATGGATGGATAGATGGATGGATTTGGGTTAAACCAAGCCATGTCAAGAGTGCTTGTCTATCTCTGGAAAGAATACGCAGCCAGAGTCTCCCTAGGTCTCTGGAGCCAAAGCAGAACATTGAGGCGTGGTGACTCCTAAAATGTAACCTTCTGGAAGGGCTCAGTGAGTCCCAAGCAACAACTTCTTTCCACATCGAGGGAGACCGCTTTCTGCTGACTCTGCACCATTCATGGCAGGTTCCTGGCTTGGCTGGCTCTCCTTGGCTTTCCCTTTCCTGGGGACGGCTGAGCGAGAGTGGGATCAAAGTCCACCCTTTAATCCAGCTCCTAACCTACAGGGAGGAGAGAAAAAGAAAACACCGATCCCTTCCTCCACCAGAACTCTGTAGCATTCTTGCCCCTCAGGGCCAGCAGCTAAATTTCTGAATGTGTCTGTTCCTGCAGAAGCCCACCTGTGGGCACAGGGCCGGGGGCCATCTATGCAGGCGGTGGGTCGACTCTGCACCCCTTCAGGTGGGCACAGGAAATGGGTGCTAGGTGCACAGGGCTTTTAGAGGCGGCTTTGAAAGCCCCCGAGGGTTTGTCTTGGCTGGCTCCACGGGCATTTGGGTTTCGGCCATGCGAGCTGGCCAGGCCATCAGCTTGGTTTCCAAGGCCTTGCGGCCCGGTTGGGGATGGAGTCTGCTACTCTGCCTCCTTCAGAGAAGGGGAAAGACGGCCCCTGAGACTGAGAGCAGTGACAAACCTCAGCTCTCTAAGCCACATCCCAGAGGCTTCGGGCCCTGGGCCCCGTCACCGAGGACTCTGTCGTCTTTGCTGCAAGCCAGAGCGCCGGTTCTACTCGGGAGGCCTCAGCATCTGCCGCTCTTCCGTTCCGCCTCCCCCTCTCCCCTGCCAGTAAAAATAAGAGAGGGAAACCATTTAGATGGCAGACCTCCCTCAAGATGACGTGGAGTGTGCCCACAGAGGGAGATGGTGTGTATGCATTTCAGCGTATCTTTTACACCTTAGGCTTTATTTCTCTTGACTTTTTTTTGCAGAAGTCCCCTGCAGAGGTCCTGAGTAACCACCTTCAAAATAATATAAGTAAAATACACTGCAGCACTGTTGGGCTGGGACCACCGGGGGGGAAAGGCACTTTTTACGTTTTATAAAATGGATCCGTGTGAAAATAGGCTCAGTTACCTTTTTATTTTCATTGTGGTAAAAGACCCATATGATAAAACACACCATCTTAACAAGTTTCAATGGAACAGTTCGGCGGTATTTGGTGCATTCATGAAGTTGTGCGGTTATCACCACTGTCTACTTCCAGAACCTTTCTACCACCTCTGGAAGAAGCCTTGTCCCCGTCAGCAATCACTCCCTCTCCCCTCCCCCAAACCCTGGTGACCAGATTTATGTCTGTACAGATTTCCCTATTCCGCACATTTCATGTAAATGGAACCAGACAACCCTTCGTGCCTGGCTTCCTTCACTCAGTGTGAACCTTCCAGGTTCATCCACGGGGTGGCGCGCATCAGAATACCTGTCCTGTTTCCTTATTCTTTCTCCTTCGAACTTCCGTTTCCAGCCATACCTTCACTCTGGCTCAAGACCTTTTTTTTTTTTTTAACTTTATATAATTATTTTGAGAGAGAGAGAGAGAGAAAGCGAGCACGAGTAGGGGCAGAAAGAAAGAATCCCAAGCAGGCTCTGTGCTGTCCGTACAGAGCCCAATACAAGGCTCCAATTTACGAACTGTAAGATCATGACCTGAGCGGAAATCAGGAGTCAGATGCGTAACTGACTGAGCCACCCAGGGGCCCAGTTCAAGACCTTCGGAGTCTTGACTCATCTGAACTTGATCCCTCTAACTCGATCCCTTACAATCTGGCCAGCAATCCCCAAACCATAGCCGAGAACCCCTCCCACCAGAGACTCCCAAAGGACTGGCTAAAACTACAGCTTCCCAGCCCCCTCCACACCTCCTAAGCTGCTCTCTCTGGGGATAGAGCCAAAAAATCTGCGTTTCTAACAAGCCCCCTGGTCACCATGACGTGCACACACGAGCACCGGGGCTGTGGCATGAGGCCGGTGCACACTCCTCCCTAAGGCCTTGGTCAAAGTTCAATGCCCGGACTTTATCCCCATCTATACTCACGGGAACCCCAGCTCAAATGCCACATCTTCTGTGATCTGTGAGACCTCCCTCAGCTCATGGCTAGAAACCATCCCCCCTGGACTATGAGCAACCTGAAATGAGGGTCCAGGCTTCTCTTCATATCCCTTGAATAATATTTTTTCCCAAAACTCACTTTCATGAAGGTGCTACCCTAGGTACTTTAGTTTATTTATTTCTTTTGGGAGAGAAAGAGAGAGAGAGATTGTGCGCATGAGCGAACAGGGGAGGGGTAAAGAAAGAGGAAGAGAAAGAATCCCAAGCAGGCCCCTTGCCACCAACGTGGGCCCCAATGTGGGACTCGAACCCACAAACCATGAGATCACCCCCTGCATCGGTTACTTAACCGACTGAGCCACCCAGGTGCCCCTTAGGTGCTTCTAATCTATCCCCGCACTTAATCCTCACGGCACATGGGAACACAGCCATACCCCATGTCCCATATTCCCTGCCAGAGCTCCCTTGCCAGGACGTACCAGAGGGTTTCTGCTTCTGACAGGCGGAGGTGGACCCATCAGCCTGAGTCATGGAGCCTTGCACAGTAAGTACAGCTGGGTAAGAAAAAAAAAAAAGACTCTCCTAAACTCACTGGTAACAAAAACATACCTGATGGTGCTGGTAGGATAACACTCCATTTAAAACAAGTGTTAGTAGCTTCTAAGGAAGAGATGAGTCACGCTGAGCTGGGTGTTCAATCCCCGAGGAGGGTTTTCTTCTGTGCCACGGCATTGCGCTTCCTCATGGCTTTCTGGAAGCTTCTCCAAGCCTGAGGCTTCCTACCTGGAGGGTGCATATCTTTCTTCACCTCCACTGCTGGTCTCCCTCAGTTCACTTGCCTTAGTCCTGCTGCGGTCAATGCACAGGTGGGAGCCATTTACTGTAACAAAGACAGGATCAAGTGATGGGCGCAGCATGGCCCATGGGACGTGTGGCCCGTGTGACACAGGGCCCACGTGGCTCCTGTCTGGTAGTCTAGGACAAGCCTTAAAAGTACAGCTCTGAAGCAAAATCAAAATTTCCCTTACCACATAGCCCACAGGTATATACGCAACAGACTTGGAAACGGGGACTTCAGACACTTACACATCTGCGTTCACGGCAGCCCCACTATTCACAAGAACCAGAAGGCGGAAACAACCCAAGTGTCCGTTGACGGATGAACTGATGAATAAAATGGGGTGTGTGCACACGATGCAGTGTTATCAGCCTTCAGCAGCAGTGACGCATGCTGTTCCGTGGATGACTCTTGGAAACATTATGCCAGGTGAGACAAGCCAGACACAGAAGGACACGGACTGTGTGACTTCACTTCCACGAACTGTCTCGAGTAGGCAGATCCATGGAGTCACAGAGCGGCCTGGAGTGCACCAGGGGTCACGGGAGAGAGGGATGGAGACATCGCTCAATGGGGACAGAGTTTCGGTGTGAGGGGATGAAAACGACTTGGAAGTAAACAGCAGTGATATTTGCACAACACTGAATGTAATTAATGCCACTGAACTGTACATTTAAAAATGGCGGAAATGGCACACTTTACGTTATTATATTTTACCACTATGGGAAAAAAAAATCCCGGCTTCCCTTTCCAACCACTCGCATGAAATAAAGACCTGTGGGTTTGCCAGATTCTGTTGCGGAGTCCTTGGGTCTTAGGTCTCCTTTGAATAGGCCCTATTTGAAGCTCCCCGCTGTGGAGCACATAATCTGTTTGACCTCCTCCTTCCCCGGCCCAGCTGCTGTGGTCTGGCCTGAAAAGGATTTCTGCCTTTCTCTGACCGGCACCAGGGAGAGCCTGATCCGGCTGAGAGTCAACCCCTGGGCAGCAGGCCTTTCCCGCAAGCCTCCGTCAGCAGCTGGGCCCGGGGCCCGTCCCGCTCCGGGATCCGATCACTTCTGGTTGTCCTGAAATGGCCGTGGAGCGGAATCCTCATCCCATTGTTCGAAATTCCCCCAGAGCGCTCCGCCTGTGTCCTTTCAGGGCCGACCCTCCGACTTTCTAACAACGACACGAAGTATTGAATAAATATCCAGAGTCACCCCCAGCCTTGTGGATATATACCTATGGCGACCCTATAGACCTGGTCTAGTTAGGTCTTGCTAATTCTGTGAGGGAGGAGGGCAGGGACCAGGACTCGGGTCAGAAAACGTTACAGACAGACAAGACTCGTGGGGGGCATGTTCAGAGCATGCGGTTAATAATCTTCCATCATCTCCAATTTATTTCCAGATCATATAGACTTTATAAGCAAAAAGCTCCCCATATCAATTAAATGCTCTATCAAAGACCTCCCTGCTCTTGCAAAACCTCATGTGTTCCAGGCTGTGTGGAAAAACCTTACCACTAGCTTAGCTTTCCAGAAAAGTCACTTACAGAAATATATATATATATATATATATATATATATATTTTTTTTTTAAAAGTTTATTTATTTTATTTTGAGACAGAGAGAGCACGAGCCAGGGAGGGGCAGAGAGAGAATCCCAAGGAGGCTCTGCGCTTGGAGCCTGCACAGAACAGGACGGGGGGCTCACGGACCATGAGATCATGACCTGGGCCGAAATCAAGAGGTGGTTGTTCAAGGGAGCCACCCAGGAGCCCCTATTTTATTTTAATTTTTATTATCAGCTCATCAGACACCTGTATCGATTTACTCTGTGCCCACGCACTTTACAAATATCACCTCATGGAATCCTCCTAACGGTCCCATGAAGTAAGTCCTATTATCACATTTGTTTCACAGACAAGAAAACTGAGGCACGGGCCGCTCTAAAGGCAATGGCATGGACTGCAGGGACATGTCCTAAGGAGGGCAGGGCCAGAGACTAGGCGCCCCGCCATTCACGGGGAGGCTCGGCACCATGTCCTCGGATCCCTTACGTTCCTAGAGAGCCCAGGACAGGGCACTAAACAACAAGGCAAGATCGGGAAGGCTCGCCACCAGCCTCTGCTGTTTCTCCTCATCTCCCTCGTTGGCCCACTCTCCTTGGCTTCTGAAGAAACTTCCGGAAGGAGGGAGGGGTCGATGTCTTTTTCCACCTGCCTTGAAGTCTCTTGTCAGGAATCGATGGCAGAGAGGCACCCAGAGTCCCTGATCACCCACCGCACCCTTACTGCCAATGTGCCCGCCGTGTCATTTTAAGAGCAGTGCGGAAGTTGCTGGTCATACAGCCATTGTTTCAAGCCATTTTGAGAGGTGACTGAAATTCCATTGTTTTCCATCTGAATGAGGGCTGTGAATTGTCTCAACATCAGCTTCCTGGTTTTGATGTTGTACTTCAGTGACAAGATGTTATCAAGGGGGGACATGGGGTGAAGGCCCTCTCTGCACTATTTTTTGCCACTTCCTGTGTGTCTATAATTATTTCAGAATAGAAAGAGTCTCTTACAAATGCCATTGTTTAAGGGGCCTGGGTCCCTGGGTCTTTCTTCCTAGGTTCATAATATCACCTGATAAACCCAAATCCTCATGCACTGAAGGCAAACTGTGCTCTGGGGGTGCATCAGCCTTGAACTTGTCTCTCCAGCCTTTGTGGGCCTTGGGGTGCCACTGTTATGGACTCGCTGTTTGCGGCCCCCTAAAGGGCGTATGTCGAAGGCCTAGCCCCCAGTGTGATGGATTTGGAGATGGAGCCTTTGGGATGGGGTTAAGGTTTAGGTGAGGTCATAAGGGAATTTGTGTCCTTATAAAAAAAGGAAGGGACACAAGAGCTTTCTTTCTAATCACAATGTGAGGACACAGCGAGACGGGGGCGTTTTGAAGCCGGACACTGAATCTGCTCTCACCAGGACCTGAACTCTCCAGCACCTTGCTCTCGGACCTCCAGCCTCCAGAAGTGATCAATGGGTGTGTGGGTTCAAGCCCCCCACTCGGTGGGATTTTGTTACAGCAGTCTGAGCTAAGACACGCCCTCTCGGGACCTCCATGGAGGGAAGTGACCCCAGCATGGGGCTAGGGAGCCGCAGCCCGACCCTGGCCTGGAGCTCACCCTGGGCGCTCCTGGGGCCCTGCAGAGTGAATGTCCAGCTCTGCTGGCCATGGAGACTCGGGGGAGGAGAAGGACCAAGGGACCCAAGGAAATGGGACACAGTTTTCTCTGTCAGCTCCGATCAAAGCAAGAGCTACCCTCTGTGTTCACGGCGACACAAAGCAGCCTTCTGGTGTGCATGAGGGGCCCGCTTCTTCCCCAGGACGAACTACGGTTTGATGGTTGTCCTTCCTGAGTGCCCGAGGTTACATCCTCCTTGGGCTTAGAAAATTCGCGAGATTCTGTGGCACATTCCAGCCCCAGTTGCGTTAGAAAGCTGGCTTCCCAAAGACTGGGCAAGAGTTTCACTAGAAACTTCCATCTGGTCCCAAGGCGAATGGCTTCTGCAAAGCCCTCACCCGCCACCGCCAGGCGTTATATTAAGCAAGCGGAGTTTTGGCACAGGCTTTGATTTTTGATGCACATTCATAGGCTTTGTGTCATGTTTATTTTTTGAAAAGACTCAGAATTTCCTATTTTGAAATTTAGCCCTGCTTTCACCCTGCTGCTGTAGGTTAAAATATTAAAGTTACTCTTATCCAGCCAGGCAAAAAACAGGATAAAAGTTTTCAAAGCAGAAAGTCAAGAGGTAACAAAGAGAGCGCAGACCCCGATGGACCTGATTCCCGTTTCCACCACTTCCCCTTGCGGTGATGGGAACATTCCAGAGATGGTCTACACAGACTCAATCACACATGCAAATGCTCCGACTTCTTTTTACCTGCATAGTAGCACTTTACACTTACTGTCTGGTGCTTGATTTAAGCAAATTACCTCAGATCGTGTTTCCTTCATTCTTCTTCATGGTCTGTATGACCCGTAATAGACCCAACCAGCCTCCTAAAAATGGACATGTGGGTTGTTTGCCGTCTTTTTGAGTCTTGTTCTTCTGGAAGGTGGAATATGGTTATCTAAGGGGATTTAAATTGTGCCGTGTATTTTTTTATGACGAAAGTTGACCATCTCCTTATATTTAAGTAAAGTCATTTGTACGTGGTCTTCTCTGCCCCCGCTGGGTAAGTCTTTGCCCTCGGCTCCTGGGGTCTCCATGATAAGGAAACTGTCTTAAGCCCATTGACATTCCTTAACACCAAAATCTTGCTGCTCAAGGCATGCATCAGTGATGGCTTGTGGGAGGGTTGGCAGAGTCCCCTCTGAGTTGAAAGATAGCACTCAGAGGAACAGGGAGGGACATGACCCCTGGCAGGACTAGAAAGTTGGCAGTCTGCGTTCCAAGGAAGAAAACTATTTCCATTAGCTTAGGCATCTCTCAAATGTTCTGATATACCATCAACAAAAGTAGCCAATTTCTTTCTTTAAAAATTTTTTATAATGTTTATTTTTGAGAGAGAGAGACAGAGAGAGAGAGAGAGACAGAGAGAGAGAGAGAGAGACAGAGAGACAGAGAGAGAGAGAGAGAGAGAGAGAGAGAGAGAGAGAGAATGAGTGGGGGAGGGGCAGAGAGAGGGAGACACAGAATCTGAAGCAGGCTCCAGGCTCTGAGCTGTCAGCACAGAGCCCAACACGGGGCTCAAACCCACAAATGGCGAGATCATGACCTGAGGAGAAGTAAGATGCTTAACCGACTGAGCCCCCCAGGCGCCCCCAATTTTCTTCTTAGAGGCTCTACCATGTGCCAGGAAGAATGCTAAGCACATCAGATGCCCATTTCCTTTCATCCACACAGTCAGGTTAGTAGTATCGTGCCTGTTTTACAGATGAGAAAACCGAGGCCAGAGGGGTCAAGCAAGTAGTCTGGGGCCACACAACAGTGGTCAGAGTTTGAACCCAGGTTGTAGCTTTCATGCTGTACTTCCCCCCTCAGGGGTGGGCAAGTGCTTCTCAAGCTTGTGGGCATAAGAGTGACCTTGGGGGGAACCTTGGGGGGCTCCGTCGGTTGAGCATCTGTCTTCGGCTCTGGTCATGATCTTGCAGTTCGTGGGTTCAAGCCCCGTGTCAAGCTAGCTGCTGTCAGCCTGTCAGCATTGAGCCCACTTCGGATCCTCAGTTCCCCTCTCTCTATGCCCCTCCTCCACTCACTCTCAAAAAATAAATAAAACATTACAAAAATGAGTAGCCTTGGAATATGGGCATTTTGAGGAACTCAGCCAAGAAGACCTTGCTGACTTCTCCATGGTCACGGTCACCCTTGCCAGTGGTGTTCATCAAAGGGGCACTTTTACCTCACTCAGTGACCGAAAAAACTGTGGCATTAAGGATGGTGAGAAGCCGCTTGGCTCGGGGCTCAGATCTGTCTCCACGCCCTTGGACCTGTTTTGGCAAGAACAGCCTAGGAGCTCGGCTGTCCCGTAAAAGTCAAAGAAATACCCAAGAAGGAGACTTGTTTTCCCCTTCAGCCCCTCCCACGCCCCAGTGTCCTTCCAAAGCAGCATACGAATCCATAGCCTCTCCGGGCAGCCAGCTGGGGGAAGGAAAGCCCCCTGGCTCCTCCTGGGAGGAATCCAACTCCCTGCAGTGCTCGGGGAGGAGGGAGACAGCCCTCTGCACCTGCCCTGCCTTTGGCTGTGTCCTGGGAGACTTTCCAGCCCCGCCCGAGTGACGTGAGCCTTCAAGGTGACGCCCAGTCCAGGGCAAGTCCCAGGATGTCCCAGGACGAGGTGCGGTTCCCCCCAGGGGCTCCTGGCACGCCGGGACAGCCTGGGAGCCTAAGGACAGGTGGCCTCAGGGGTGGGCCTCGGATCTGTCAGTTTCTGATGCTGCTTGTCTCCCTTCCAGAGAGGAGGCATGTCCTGCCTCCCCCACTCCCCCAGACTGGCCTCAGCCACAGGGAGAGTGTCAGGAGCTCTCCTCTCGCCCCCTCCTGACGCTGCCCGGCTGAGCATGCGCCTTGCTCTGTCCCAGCCCTGAGCTGGGACGGCGAAGTGGCCCCAGGAGTCTGTGTCCCACCGAAGCAGGCCTGCACCTGCTTGCTGCAGCCTCTGTCTGTCTTACCACAACTTCGATGACCAATGACCTCTGCCGCCTCAGCTCCGAGACAGCAGCAAGAGTGGGTGATCGGCATGCCTGGGCTGGTAAAGGCACCCTTGCCCTTGAGCTTGTCCAAAGTGTGTGTGTGGAGGGAGAGGGAAGGGGGAGGGTAACAAATGCAATAGAGAGATGATTTGCATGGAATATTTCCTCTCTCCCAAACAAGCGTCTTCAGGAGGAATTTTATTTATTCATTTCTTAAAGTTTATTTAGTTTGAGAGAGAGAGAGGGAGAGAGCGAGCGAGAGAGGGAGAGCATAAGTAGGGAAAGGCAGAGAGAGAGAGGGAGAGAGAGAATCCCAAGGAGGCTCCACACTGTCAGTGCAGAGCCCAGCGCCGGGCTTGAACTCATGAATTATGAGATCATGACGTGAGCCAAAATCAAGAGTTGAACGCTTAACTGACTGAGCCATCCAGGCATGTCATGGAGGAATTTTATAGAAAATTTAGGGGCCCCTGAGTGGCTCAGTCGGTTGAGCATCTGACTTCAGCTCAGGCCATGATCTCACAGTTCATGGGTTCGAGCCCCGCGTCGGGCTCTGTGCGGACAGCTCAGAGCCTGGAACCTGCTCTGGATTCTTTGTCTCCCTCTCTTTCTCTCTCTGCCCTTCCCCTGCTCACACTCTGTCTCTGTCCCTCAAAAATAAATAAACATTAAAAATTTTTAAAAGAAAATGAGGCCAGGGTTGTTTTCCATCCAGGATTTGCAGTGAAAAGCTAAAAGAGTGAACAAGTTCTCAGGCTTGGTCATGCAGCTAAAGGTAGTCCTTTGGTGGAGAGGGCTCTGGAAACCCCCAGGTGCCATTTCCACTGCTGGTGTGTCAGGGTCACAGAAGCCCCAGGGCCTTGCTGCTTGGTCCGCACCTTCTGTCTCACCACCCTATACTGGAACCATCACGGACCCTTTACCAGCTACCCCCAGACCCGTTCTTTTCTACGCCCGTGCCTTTGCTCATACTGTTCCCTCCCCCTTGGATGCACTTCCTTTTGCCTCCGATGTTGCTGTGTTCTCTGTGCTTCGAGTCCCAGCTACAGGCCACCACCTCCTCTGGCCACACGGCTGAGGGAATGAGCTGATCTAAGTGGGAAACAGACATGGGACCAGTCCGCCACCACAGGTGTGCCGAGGCACGGTGGATGGTGCTCTTGTCTGTCGTCTTGTTCTGGGAGGCAAGGAGCCCAGCCTGAGAACCAGGGTCCCAGCTCCCTTGCCGCTGGAGGACCAGGCATCCCAGTTCTGACCATAAGATGTAACCAGAATGTTGAATGGGAACAGAATCATGTGTGACCCTAAGGATCAAAGTCACATACTAGAAGTGGTCAAAGATGAACTGGAAGGATCCAAGGTCCCTGGGGACTCAGTGAGGCAGCCCTCCCCACCCTGGAGTGGTTCTGTGGGACAGATCTGGCTTTTGTGAGGCTTTTGTGAGGCCTCTTTGAGTGTGGGGGCCTTTTTTTGAGAAAAAGAATACAAAATACAAAGTAAAATGGCTAAGCCTTGGGAGGGGTCTGAAAGTTGAATGGCCCTCTGCCAGGACTCCTGTGTCCGTGCTGCGTTTTTTTTTTTTTTAATTATTTATTTATTGGGGCACCTGGTGGCTCAGTCAGTTAAGTGTCTGACTTTGGCTTAGGTCATGATCTCATAGTTTGTGGGTTCGAGTCCCACATCAGGCTCTGTGCTGACAGCTCAGAACCTGGAGCTTGCTTCCGATTCTGCCCCTCCCCTACTCACGTTGTCTCTCTCTCTCTCCTAAATAAACTTCAAAAAAATGTTTTTAAAGATTATTTATTTTGAGAGAGAAAGAGGTGGCACCCACCAGCAGGGGAAGGGCAGAGAGAGAGGGAAGGAGAGAGAGAATCCCAAGCAAGTTCTACACCATCAGCATCACACAGAGCCTGACGCGGGGCTCGAACTCATGAACCGTGAGACCGTGACCTGAGCCAAAGTCAAGAGTCAGACACTTAACAGACTGAACCACCCATGTGCCCCTTCTGCGCTTCTTTAACACAGGAAAAAGGAACTCTTGATTTGTTTAAATGACACTGCTCAGAATTCTGTTCCTCAAAGGGGCACAGAATTCCTGATACCCCAGCGTGTTATCAGGAGCATGGCAGGTGCTGGCCACCCCATCAGCTTCGATCAAGGTCCTGAGGCGGACTGCCAGCTAGCCGCACCTGAGGAGCGACTACAATCGCTGCTGGGGCCGAGCTGTGTTCCATCATTCAATCCATTAAATTCATATGCCATCTACTCTAACTCCCAGCAGCTCAGAACAGGATCTAACTTGGAAATAGGGCCTTTAGAAAGGTAATCGAGTTACAACAAGGTCATTAGGGTGTGTCCTAGTCCAATATGACCAGTGTCCTCATCAGGGGGATATTTGGACCAAGAGCTTGGCACAGAGGGAAGACAACATGAAGGCGTGGGGAGAAAACGCCATCTACACGCCAAGAAGCAAGGCCTCAGAAGGAACCGATCCAACCCACACCTTGGTCTTGGGTTTCTAGCCTCCAGAACTGTGAGACCCAGGCCCCACCCAGAGAGTCTGATTTAATGGTCTGGGGCCAGGTCTGGTGACCTACTAAGCAGTTGGACAGGAGAACCACTGATGTAGAGCATTGAAGAAAGATCCAGAGAATAGATTCGCTTGGGCCTCGGAGAATAACTAGCTGAGTGGACCCAAAGCAGGGACAGTTGTCCAGGTGAGGTAACCAGCCAGAGTTAGTTTGTACAACCCAGCCGCATGGCCAAGTCAGAGAGGACTGGGCAGGGGGCTGGAGGTGAGGGCAGAGGGCAGCATGGGCTGAGTTAATAGGGCCTCACACGGCATGTGGGGGGATTTTCCAGGGCAGCAGGGAGCCAGTCAAGTCTACAGACTGAAGCCGGCTGGGATCAGGGCTGTTCTTCAGAAAGGCAGTGTTCATTATTTTTCCCTGGGGTCAGTCACTGGGTGTGTAACTGGCCTCATCAGCTCCGGAGCCACACTGACCGTTCACAGGTCTGGTGCTGAGCTGCACCACAGTGCTCGTCCACCTGCTAGGTTCCTGGGACAGTGACGGTGGCACCATACTCACAGGCAGGAATCTGCTGCTTTTCCTTGAATGAACCCAGTGGGCTTTCCTTGCGCAGAATGCCCTTCCTCCTTGTCATCTGGGCAAACTCAGCAAAGTCACCTTCAACACCCGCATCCCGCCCTCTCTCCTGGACAGCTGTGCCGTCTTGCCTTGGAGGCCATGCCGCCACACACTCTGGCACCTTCCGCACTACACTGCCAAGATTTGTTTGTAGCCCCCTCCTCACTGGTATGCAGGTCCCTTAGGAATAATGACTCTGTCTTCTCTATCATTTTTATCAAAAATGCTTATCGAAAAACTGTCTGCCTGACAGTCTCCTGCAGCAGCGAGCGTGACCGATAGATAGCATGATCCATAGACATCAGCTGAACAGATCCAGCAGGAAAGACTCCGTGAGCAAGTTGCAACAGAAGGAACAATTTTGCATCACTTGCAAACACGTGCAGATTTGGATGGCCTGGGGCCTGTTTGTGCTGTGTGGATTCAGTTAACCATTTAAAACTCTCTGAGCTGCCTGCTGATCTATAAAGTAAGAGTGAGAATTAGACACAGGTATAAATCTCTTCAAGGAAGATTCAGTCACATTTCAATTCCTTCCCCGGGACAAGTGCCGTACAAACCCCTGCATTTGGTCATTTTCCAGGTGGTCTCAGGCGCTGGGCCAACCTGGCTGGGTCCTCCCACCTCCAGGCTCCCAGCGTGGGTGGAATACAGACAAACTGATGGCAGTCACCCTGTCTTTGTCCTAGCTGACCGTTCCCATCGCCCACACTGCGTCCTTTACTCTCATCCCCGGTTTGGTGGGTTAAAGTTCAATTCCTCCTGCAGCCTCGAGCATTCTCCGCTGTAGCAACCAATGTATTAATGGGATAGAGAAGCAGAAAGGAAATCCCAGGGCCTGACTTCTGAGACCAGAGAGGACGGTGTTCTTAGAATCCTCAGCAAAGGGTCTATTCTTCCGTCCTCGTCCTATGAGTGTGCCCGGGACTTAATTCCCTGAGCTGCTCTCTGCTCAGGCACTGGAGGCCCAGGGAGGCAGATTACAGTCAGCTCGGCAGCGGCAGCGGAGCCAGCTTCAGAGGGAAAGACAGCTTCCTTCTGAAAGAAAACCAGGTGTTCCCAGGGGAACTCTGCCATTCAGGAATGATAAATGCCTCCTTGGCGGAAAGCCTGCTACAAAGGGGAGGGGCTGTTTGAGCAAAAGAGTCACAATGAATAGATATTTCTTTGAACCCATCCCATGGGTCACAAGAACCCGCTTTCATTAAAGATCACCTTGAGCCCGATATTTGCTATTTACTTATTGGGGCTGGGCCAGAGCTGTCAGCCTGCGGGACACGGAGCAGCCCACTGAATATTTTGCAAAGGGCGTTACTTGCCCTGAGGTAGACAGACTACAGTATTTAGACACCCACTGATGTCTTTCCCTGGAAGACGCGATTCGAAGACGCGATTCTAAATGTTTCAACAACTTGAAGCAGCGGTTCATGGTTTTACTGCCTTAGAAGTTGTTCATGGGTTGGGGCGCCTGGGTGACTCAGTCGGTTACGTGTCTGACTCTTAGTTTAGGCTCAGGTCATAATCTCATGGTTTGGGAGTTCCAGTCCCCGTCAGGATGCTCTCTCCCTCACTTCTGCCCTTCCCCCCACTCACTCTCTCTCTCTCTCTCTCTCTCTCTCTCTCTCTCAAAATAAATAAACTTAAAAACAAAGCTGTGCATGAGTGAATGGGCTATTTTCGGGCTGGATGAGATGTTGTTGTGAGTCAGTAAGCAAGGACACACACATTCCCAAATGAAGGGAGAGGGTGGGGTGCGCTGGCCCAGGTTTGCGGCCCGTGGGAACAAAAAGTCTTGACATTGGAAGTACTCGTGCTCCAGCAGGGTGTCTCCAGGGTGTCTCCAGAGGCAAGCGGGGACCACAGCCTGGAGGGTGCAGGTGCCAGTGTGAGGCCTGCTCATGACCACCACCATGGGCCGTTAGCTGGTCCCCGCGGATCACTGTGTGCAAACACCAGTGCCTTGAAGGCTGCTTCTGGGGGGAGAAACCAGAAACTGTCGGCAAACTAAAGGTCATACTCTTCAGCTGATGACTGGCAGTCTCTCTGAAACTCTGACCACTTGGTTTATTCAACCAACACTTCCTGTGAGCCTACTCAGAACTGAGCTAGGGGATGGCTACCCTTGAGGGGTGACCTTTAGTTGGCGAGCCAAGCCACGTGGCTCTGCCTCTCTTGTTGCTCTTCCCTTCTCCCCCCAGCAAATCCATTACCCGCCAAATCGCCATCTGAGTGCCCAGCTCCTTCACTGAGCCATTCTAGGCTTCCTCAGCCCTGAATTCCTGGGTTTCAACGACCCGTAGGTTCTGGCCCCACTATTTCTCCAACTTTGATCTCTCCAGGAGAGTCACCTCCTCCCAGAGCGCTGGATGACCCAGACACGCTCTGGTTTCCCAGCCACCTTCCTAGCCTGGGAAGGTGGGGATTTGTCCCTGGCAAGCTCTCTGCCTGGCAACTCGCCCACACCCTCAGCCCACTTCAACCTGGACACCCCCAGCTCAAGGCCTTATCCAAATCCCTGGTCACCCTGATTCCCCACTGGAGCCGCACCTTCCTCTCCTGTCCCCTATGGCTCTGACATCCCCCACATTGACTGATTATCTCAAACAGCATCACTCAGCAGTATTTCAGATCCCTCTGTTTCACTTAATATTGAGCCCCATACGTTAAGGCCCTGGTTCTCAATCTGACTGAATGGTGCAACCCTGTGGAGGGGTTTAAAAGAACACTGAGGGGCGCCTGGGTGGCTCAGTCGGTTGAGCATCCAGCTTCGGCTCAGGTCAGATCTCACGGTTCGTGGGTTCGAGCCCCGCGTCGGGCTCTGTGCTGACAGCTAGCTCAGAGCCTGGAGCCTGTTTCAGATTCTGTATCTCCCTCCCTCTCTGACCCTCCCCTGCTCACACTGTCTCTCTCTGTCTCTCAAAAATAAATAAAAAGCATTAAAAAAGTTTTTAAAAGAACACTGAGGTCTCATGCCTAGAGATTCTGACATCATTAGTCTGCGTACAGTCAAGGGGGGCAGTTTTAAGAGCTCAACAAGTGATCCTAATATGCAGCAATGCCTTGAGAACACCTTTATACCCGGGTGGTATCCTGCACCTCAAGTATTTATTGAATTTGATGGAATTATTGGAGCTTGGAGGTGGAGTTAGTAAAAAGGAAGGTACAGACCAGCACTGATCAGTGCAAATACAATGTACAAACCATGAATATGAGCCACAAATGTAATTTCCAATTTTTTTGTCACCACATTCAAGAAAAAAGAAAAACAGTGAATTTCTGTTTTTAATTAGAGAGAGAGAGCACACAACAAGGGAGAGAGGCAAAGGGATTGAAGGAGAATCTTAAGCAGACTCTACGCTCAGCACTCAGCGTGGAGCCTGGTGTGGGGCTCAATCCCACAGCCCTGGCATCATGACCTGAGCCCCAACCGAGAGTCAGACTCTTAGTTTAGGATCAGGTCATGATCTCATGGTTCGTGGGTTGGAGCCCCACGTCAGGATGCTCTCTCCCTCACTCTCTGCCCCTTGGCACTGAGCCACCCGGGGAACCCCAAAATAGCAAAATCAATGTTTGTTTCTTTTATTTAAAGCATGTATGCAAATAGTATTGTTTCCATATGTAATACATACAAAAATCATTAATGGGATACTGTACATTTCTGTTTCACACTAGCTCTTTGAAACCAGGAGTGTATTTTACGCTTCTGTACACCTCATTTGGGATGAGCCACATGTCACGTGTTCAATAGCCACGTGTGGCTGGCGGCAGCCATATTGGATAGGTGGTCATAGACTACAGGCCGAGTGAATCACGATGTTGCTGTGCCGAGCTGGCCTGGAGAGCTGGCAGAAGGAAAGGTGGCCTCTGCAGCTGTGATGGGAGGGAGCAAACACTCCTGGCCCTGAGTAACCCACCCCCACTTTCTGGTTAAATCACTACGTCTTCTTATCTTGCCCTCCCCCTCTCCCCCTGGCATCCTCACCATCTGGGTCCCACATCCAAAACAAATTTCCTCCCATCCTCAGCTTCCCGTGCGCCAGCTTCCCAGCACCCAGCTGTGGTCCTGCTGCTGCTTCCTGTCCCCTGGCTGCTGGTGCCTGTGGGAGGGAAGGGGGGTGGAGCTGGGGGCACCTGGGGGTCTGGAAGAGGTCCAGGAGAGAGTGCGGACTGAGTTCTCTCCCACTCGCTCCCCTTCTCTTTCTCTTGCTCTCTCCTGGGGTCAGATGCTACCGCCACTGACTGCTGTCCCCCTCCCCCGCCCCTGGCCTCAGGGCCCTCCCCAGCCCTTAAGAAGCCCCAAAAGCTGAACAAGTCTCCAGGTGACAATCACCTGGCCATTTGCCAACCTCTCCAGGGGCAACCCCTGGAGGAAACAGTCTGGTGCCAAAATGTGCAGAGCTAGCAGGAGCAGGACTATCACTGGGCCTTGCCCCGGCCGACCAGCCACAGCACTTGGCCCTTTGATGTCGCAGTGAGAGCTGGACCCCAGCCCTCCGCCACACGGAGATGGTGTTTCTGAAAACGCCTTCCCACTGGCACATACTATCCTGGCGCTCTCCGTGGTTATCTGTTATTTCCAAAGGCAATTAATCGTCTTTGTCGTCTTTCCTTTTTTTCCTGCATGTGGCCAGTCCGAGTCTTTGTTGCTGTTTCAAATCTGTGAATCGTTTGGGAGCATGTGGTAAATTGGCTTTTATGCTCTAGGTTTCTGCTGAAAGCTGAGGTGGCAGGAATGGCTAATGAGAAATATATATTTTTAAAAGAATCTTAAAAATTCTTAGGCATGTAGCAGGAGATTTCACATGGAAACTTGGAGAGATTAATTGTCGATGACCCAATTTTATGGCAGTATAGAGTGCTTCAACCAACTGGTCCTGCATCTCTGACATCAAAGACTGACGGGGTAGCAACGGTGCAGCACCCACTGGGCGCACGAGGGGGTGTGACAGGGACAGAACCCAGCCTCATCTAGCTGAGGAAATGAGATGTGCTGTGCGGGTAGACAGAGGGGCATGGCACGTCCTCTATGCTGAGTGGAAGTTCAGAAAGGCAATGCTACAGACCCAACTGCAGGTGATGGAAAGGGAGGAGTGATCAGGGAGGCTCCCCGGAGGAGGTGGGCACTGGGGCTGAACAAAAGGATAGGCTGGTCATAGACACAGAGGCCAGGGAAGGCAACCAGGAAATTCTGTACAGGTCTAGTGGGGAGAGTCAGTCTTTATGATGCTTATAGGTTGGAAGCTGCTCCATTCCGTGGAGGAAGTGGTGATTCCGAAAGCCAAGAACATCAGGTTCTCTTTTCAGCTCTGCTGCTGACACTCTCTAGTGACTTTGGCCAGTCACATAACCACCTCCGGACCCCTTCTAGGACTGGCGATTCTTGTCACTGCCTTTCCCTTGATCTGCCATTCAGGAAAGATCAGAAATTGACCATTCATCCATCGTCCACCACTCTAAACATCTGTCCACCCGTCTATCCATCCTTCTAGCCATAAATACACACACCCTTCCAATCATGCACCTGTCCATCCACTACCCGTTCACCCATCCAAACATCCCTCCATTCCCCCAGCCACCCATCTAATCATCCATCTACCCACCTATGCATCCATTTATCAGCCGTGCGTTGTTGAATCATCCAGTCCTTGTTTCCGAGGCCTAGGCTGGTACACACACTGCACTGAGTGCTAAGAAACACAGAGCCTGGGGGGCTCAGTTGGTTGAGCGTCCAACTTGCGCTCAGGTCACAATCTCAGGGCTCATGAGTTCAAGTCACATGTCGGGCTCTGTGCTGACAACTTAGAACCCGGAGCCTGCTTCAGATCCTGTGTCTCCGTCTCCCTCTGCCCCTTCCCCACTCACGTTCTATCTCTCTCTCTCACAAAAATGAATAACATTTTTTAAAAAATTTTAAGAAAGAAAGAAACGCAGAGTGAAAAGGTCCAGTTCTTATCATCAAGGCAAGTCAAGGGGAACGACACCTACACAGATGACAGAGTTGCTGCGGTGACGGGGGCAAGGAAAGGATTGCCAGCTTAGAGGAAGCAAGGGCCCTGAGGAAGCAGTGACAGCGTGGGCCCGCCTCTCCCTGAGCCCTGACCTCACAGGATTATGATGATCTGTGTATCTTCTCTGTCGGACTCCTAGCTCTTGACCACGGAGACCATGTTTTCAACACCACCCTCTGACCTACACAGAGGGATCTCTGTTCGATTTCAGGACCCTGCTCTGAGGGTCCTACATGTCACCCATCTCCACAGGGCAAGGAGTCTGTGGGGTCTCAGGAATCACCCGGAGCCCACGCTTCTTCTCCTCTTTCAGGTCATGCCACAGATGGCCAATGCCAAAGGTAACCAAGGCCAGAATTTGTGGCCCCCGTGGACCTGAGGACGCCTCCTGCCTGTCATGTCACTAATGTGCATGCCCCTGAGCAGAGCAGTGGTCCAAAGGGCAGCCATTGTGGGGTGCCGATGAAACTTGGAAGTGCAGAATGGGGTGTCCACTCAGGCGCGTGCAAGGCTCCCAATGATGTAGATAGAGTCTGGATGGCAAGAGGAGGAGGGCAGGCTATAGGCCTGAGACAAGGGGCCGTTCTTCCCAAATCATGGATTCTAGCACAGAACCCCCAAGGATTCCGGGGATTCTACATTGGAAAATAGACGTGCCACTCATTACGAGGGCATATCTGTCAAAGTAGGAGGAGAGAACACATTTCAATGAATGTGTGTGTTTTTTTAAAACAAAAATAGCCTTTAGATGTTTAGATCTATGGCTCATGTGTCTCCTTTAGGGCTCCTGCCTGCGTCCTGTAAATGTTAGGGACGGGACTCCATGGCTGTGAAGTGAATCGTAAGGCCTCAAGCACACGTGACAACTCAATGCAGTGTGTGATTCCGGGTGGGATGCTGGACTACAGGAAAACATGCTGGAAGAGACGTAATTGGGACAATGGACAAAACTGGAATTTGGACTTTTGATTCAAGTATTATTAACAATGTGAAATTCCAATGTGCTGTGGCTCCCCGAAAGAATGTCCTTGTTTTTAGGGATCACACACAGAGGTGTAAGGGGTAAAGGAGCATGATGTCTGCGGTCTTTATGAAATGATCCAGAGGGGTGCCGGGGTGGCTCAGTCAGTTAGGCGTCCAGCTTCGGCTCAGGTCATGATCTCTTGGTTGGTGGGTTCGAGCCCCGTGTCGAGCTCTGTGCTGACAGCTCAGAGCCTGGAGCTGCTTCGGTTTCTGTGTCTCCCTCTCTCTCTCTGACCCTCCCCTGCTCACACTGTCTCTGTCTCTCAAAAATAAATAAAAACATTAAAATTTTTAAAAAAAGAAATGATCCAGAAAAAAAAGATGGTGATAAAACACATGTGGCAAAATGTTAAACAGTGATGAATCTGGTTAAGGGGTAGAGGGAGGTCTCCTTGTCATTCCTGCATCTTTTCTTTCAACTGTGAGCTTGAAATTATTCCAAAATAAGAAGTTTAAAAACAAAGCGGCACAGCGCCCTGGGTGGAGGAAGCAGTGACTGCTGGGTGACCTGGCAGGTGGTCCAGGAGGAGGGCTCTGGTTTCAGTCATCAGCAGCTGGTGCAGGGGTGTGGAGGAAAGAGGGTTAACCACCATGGCCGACCAGCCCAGGGCGAGGAAGCCAGGCCTGAACCACACTGAAGGCTTTGCCTGATCATCTCACTTAATCCCCACGGCAGCCCCCAGCCCTAGGTACCATGGCTCCCCATCACACAGAGGGGAGACGGCAGCCCAGAGACGTGAGCTCCACAGCCCAGTCCTGCAGAGGGGGAGTCGGGAGCCGGATCTCTCAGCCCTTACACTCCGCTTCCTCTGACAGCATGAGCTGCTATTAGCTGCCTGATGAGCGCCGGGTGTGGAAAATCATGGTTCTCCACGTTTTCCATCTATCGACTCTGCTAACGCCCACAGGATCCCTGTGCCAGGTTATATAAATTACCTATATATTATGTTGATTATGTATTTTATTGTCCCCCAAGCTCCCCTCACCTGGAACGCAATCTCAGTTAAAGCAGCGATGTCTGTCTATTTCATTCACGGATGTATCCCCAAAGCCCCAACAGTGCCTGCCTCGTAGTAGTTGCTCAATTAATATGGGCTAAACTGAGTTGAATGAACAGAGTTGGGGGTTCAGGAAGAGGAACTGGTTGGGGAGGAAGTTTCATGAAGCCAAAGAGATGAACCTTCTGGAGGGCGTGGTTCGTAAAGCAGCCCCGCCCCGTTCCTGGCTCCGTGGGGTTTCCCAGGCCCGATAGGCTCCACACTGTTCACGTGGGAGGCCCCGGCTTGCGTGGGTTCGCTTCCCTCCGTTTTACCCAGAAAGACCTGGACTCGGACGTCCTTCAGAGGAAGAGCACAAGAGCCGGAGAGGTTCAATGTCACGAGTTTTGGAAGGAGTCACTCAACCGATTCGGACGGCAGGTGTAGCGAGTTACAGCATCCCAGCCCCTTTCCCCTGAAAAGACTCCCAGAGGGCAGCTGGAGGTGAGTGCCTGCTCTCCGGACACCCGCCTCCCCCGTGATTCTGGAAGGGGTACCAAGGTCCTGCTGTTTCTCAGGAAGGGAGGGGGCCGAGCGGATGTGGGTTTCCACTCTCCCCTCCCCACGCCGGAACCCCCTCCTGCTGTTGTTGCTGACCCGCAGCCAGACCCCCTGGGGCCAAGTGTTGATTCCGACGCTCCCCTGGGTCACCCGTCAGCCTTGTCCCTGGTGCCGGGTGCCCCCTGGCTGCCCCAGCAGCTGGAAGAGATGCTTTCAGAGCTGCCTCCACGCTTGGCTCTCCCCTCGGAAATTCCGGGCTGCGCTGTACCACCAGGCCGCTGGCTGCCCGCCGGCCTCCCCGTCCAGCGCCTTCCTGCCCGGGGAGAGCCCTCCTTCCCGGGAGCCAGGGAGCCAGTCCTTGGCCTTTCCTCAGCGCCCACGGTGCAGGGGTGGGGGAGGGGGGGTGTCTTGGGTGCTCCCAAGTCAAGTCTGAAGATAGGATCAATCTGGAGAGTCGATGACACACGCTCCATCCAATAAACCGTCCACCCCTGGCTCGTGAAAAGCTAGGGCCGGGATAACCAAACAAACCTTCTAGGGCTTTGGACAGGATCTTGTTTATAAAGACTGGGGGCCTTTTCCTTCTTACACTAAGACCTTCCGGAAACTGGCCTCTACTCCTGTGCCTGTTTCTCCCACCACCCTTCCTGAGCGATGCCCCTCCCCCCACACCCTCCCCTCTTAGTGCCCAGCAGGTGGTTGGCACCCAACAAACAGAGATTGAGTGCATGCCTCCTGTCCAGCTGGGCTGGGCACTTTCTGCCTCCCCGAATCCAGTGCCCCTCCGGGGACCACAGCCAGCCCTGCTCCAGCGTGAAGATTTCTCCAGGGGCTTTCTCGAAGCCCTGCCCCTTGCCCTAAAAGCTGGAAAAAGATGTTCACCGTTTCTTCCAGTTCTGTTAGCACCTCCGTCTTCCAAGGAAACTCTTCCATCACTGGAAGGCGGATTCGGTGGCTAGCAGCCAAAGTGTCCCGGCCACTTCTCTCGGTGATCGGGGACGAGGGTGTGGTGAGAGGGAACCTCCGTGGACCGAGGGTTCCTGCGGGCAGGGCACCGAGCTGGCCTCGGGTTTCACACATTCGGATGTGCACATCCCTCCAATGTACGCCCTTTTTAACACGAGAAAACCAGTGTGGTTCTGTCCCCGCGTCCGCTACAGGGCCAGCTGCGGACGTTAGTACCTGCGCATGGACCCCGGTCCTTGCGAGTGTGCCCCTTCGATAAAAATCCCAGCGATGAGGAGGAGAGCCCTGAAGAGAAGCCACAGACTTCCAGAGTGAGGATTTGAGAGGCGCTAGGTCTGCAGCAGGCATAGAGCACGGTGTGTGGAGAAGCTGGATGGTGACAGGTGCCGGTTAAAAAGATAATTGAGAGGGGCGCTGGGGGCTCAGCCAGTTGAGCTGCTGACTTCGGCTCAGGTCATGATCTCGTGGCTGGTGGGTTCGAGCCCCACGTGGGGCTCTGTGCTGACGGCTCAGAGCCTGGAGCCTGCTTCGGGTTCTGTGTCTCCCTCTCTCTCTGCCCCTCCCCCGATCACTCTGTCTCTCTCAAAAGTAAATAAACATTAAAAGCAATGAAAAATAAATAAAAAGGTCATAGTGGGGGCGCCTGGCCCCCTCAAGTGGTGGAGTGTGTGACTCTTGATTTCAGGGTGGTGAGTTTGAGCCCCACGTTGGGTGGAGAGATTACTTAAATAAGTTAAACCTTTAAAATAATTGAGAATAGGGCTCTGAATGAGACGAAACTTTAATAATGTAGCCAATTAAACTCACTTATATGTCTTATTTCATCAAGAAGGCAAGAGAGGGGCGCCTGGGTGGTTCAGTTGGTTAAGTGTCTGACTTCAGCTCAGGTCGTGATCTCACAGTTTGTGGGTTCAAGTCCCGTGTCGGGCTCTGTGCTGACAGCTCAGAGCCTGGAGCCTGTCTTTGGATTGTTTCCCTCTCTCTCTGCCCCTCCCCCACTTGTGCTCTGCCTCTCTCTGTTTCTCAAAAATAAATGTAAAAAAAAATTTTTTTTAAAGAATGCAATAGAATGATGTATGATTAAAAAACTAGATACATGGGGGCGCCTGGGTGGCTCAGTCGGTTGAGCCTCCGGCTTCGGCTCAGGTCAGATCTCACGTTCGTGGGTTCGGGCCCTGCGTCAGGCTCTGTGCTGACAGCTAGCTCAGAGCCTGGAGCCTGCTTCCGGTTCTGTCTCCTTCTCTCTCTGCCTCTCCCCCTCTCATGCTCTGTCTCTCTCTGTATCAAAAATAAATAAAACATTAAAAAAAATAAAAAATTAAAAAAAAAAACTAGATACATCTAAAAGAGTTCTTCTGATAGGTATAAAATAAATATTCTAAGCCAGGGATTGGCAACCCTTTTCTGTAAAGGGTCAGGTAGTAAGTGTTTTAGGCTGTGAGCCAAACATCTCTGTCACAACACTCAGCTCTGCCATTGTGGCACCGTGGGCAACGTGGATGGA
This sequence comes from Suricata suricatta, assembly GCF_006229205.1. Classification (NCBI taxonomy): domain Eukaryota; kingdom Metazoa; phylum Chordata; class Mammalia; order Carnivora; family Herpestidae; genus Suricata; species Suricata suricatta. Next base: position 177,083,129 of record NC_043701.1, on the reverse strand, counting down.
GGCAGAAGGCACGACTGTGTTCCTCTATGTGGATAAATGTCCCACAGTAGTCATTCATGGACACTGAGATTTGAATTTCGTACAATTTGTGCATCATGAAGTATTATTTTGTTGTGTATTCTTTGAAAACCATTTACAAATATCAAAGTCATTCTTTTTTTCTTTTTTTTTTTTGGTTTATTTATTTTTGAGACAGAGAGACAGAGCATGAGTGCGGGAGGGGAAGAGAGAGAGGGAGACACAGAATCTGAAACAGGCTTCAGGCTCTGAGCGCTCAGCACAGAACCTGATGCGGGGCTCAAACCCACGGACTGTGAGATCATGACCTGAGCCAAAGCTGGATGCTTAGCTGACCCAGCCACCCAGGAGCCCCAATAAAAGCCATTCTTAATTCGGGGGCCGTATAGAAATAGACAGCAGGTCGATCGCCCCCCCCCCCCCCAGGTGATAAGAAAGCACTGCGTCATGACCTAATTGACAGCGTCTTTTTCCTGAGTTCACGGATGGTTCAGTAACGACATACCGCAGCTTCACTGAGGGACATTTCTCAGGAACCGCACGGGGTGGGGGAGGGGTAGCGTTCCCAGACGGGGCCCTCAAAACCTGTGGAGGTTTTGTTGTCCCGAGATGGAGCAGTTAGTAGGCGGCAGAGCTGGGAGTCCAGCCTAGGTCTGGCTAACTAGCTGGAGACCCACAAGAAACTAGAGTAGATGCCTCTGTAAAGAAGGCAAATCGGGGGGTGCCCGGTGGAGCTCAGTCAGTAAAGCATCCGACTTTGGCTCAGGTCATGATCTCACGGTTTGTGGGTTGGAGCCCCATGTCAGGCTCTGTGCTGACAGCTCAGAGCCTGGAGCCTGCTTCAGATTTTGTGTCTTCCTCTGTCTCTGCCTCTCCCCCACCTGTGCTTTCTCTCAGTATCAATAATAAATAAACATAAAAACATTAAAAAAAAGCCAATCAGGCAGTGCCTGGGTGGCTCAGTTGCTGAAGCGGCCAACTTAGGCTCAGGTCATGATCTCACGACTCAAAGGCTCATGAGTTCAAGCCCTGCATTGGGTTCTGTGCTGACAGTTCAGAGTCTGGAGCCTTCAGATTCTGTGTCTCTCTCTCTCTCTGACCCTTTCCTTCTCATGTTCTGTCTCTCTCCCCCTCTTCTTTCTCTCTCTCTCTCTCTCTCTCTCTCTCTCAAAAATAAATAAATATTAAAAAAAAATTTTTTTAAAGATGGCAAATCAGATGTTATAACTGACCTCATGTCTACAGGTAAAACCTGCAATGGGTCTGATGACTCTAACTGCCTTTAATTTGAATCTGCCTCGTCCATATTGAAGAATGCGGAATACAGGTCTAGATTTGGGGTGACTGCAGTGTGCCCAGGCAGGAGGGTCACTGTTCTAACCGGGAGCCGATGGCACGGGTAACGTGACTGGTGCATATTTTGGAGGCTACAATTTTCCTAAGATTGACCAGGCTCACTGTCCTACTTACTTCTTACTATTCTGAAATGCAGTTTTGTTCAGAGAAGAATGCAGATGGAAAGAAGGGGATGGATACGTGCAACTGGTCTTGATGCCTCCCTGGGCCACTCACGCTCTCGTGGTTTCCCGCGACACAGTCCGGGAACTGGCTGTCTCGCTCGGTCCCGGGATGCCCGGAGGAGCAGCGGTGCGGGACGCGCGAGCCCGGAGGCCGGTGGAGTGGGGGGCTGGCACGCAGTGCAGTGGCCGCAGAGCCACAGAAGGAATTAGCAAGTGTTCCACTTCATTTTTCCAGGCGCTGCACGTGGACAGGCCTCCAGGATGAGCCTTAGATGAGTTCTGCAAACGGGCTTCCAAAATCAATAGGCTGCAGAAATCTATCTGGCCTGCAAAGCTTTCCTTGGTCGGTTTCACATTCATCACGGCTTTCTCCTCCCTGGCATTCGGACGTCCCTCCGCCCCGCACTGCTTGGTGGGCGCACTGCAGGCTGGGGGGGGCGGGTGGGGAAGAAACGGGGGGCTGGCAGGTCGGTTCACAGCTGTGAACACGGCCTGTGCAGTGACACCAGAAGAGTGGCAAAAAAAAAAAACAAAAAACAACCAAAACAAACAAATGCATCTCATTCGGGATACTTGTAGGCTGGCTTGCACTCACGGCTGCCCTATTGAGACCCTGCCCTAGAGTGTTGACTGTCTTCCAATTACCGTTTGGGTCATGCCTCCTAAGATCAACAGTCACTATTTACTGAGCAGATGCTGTGTGCCAAGCATGCTTCTCTGAACTTCAGAGCCATTTCGCTCTCCTTTTTTTCTGCAAGCACCCCTTCAAGTATTATGCTTCTTCTACAAAGGAGGAAACTGAGCATCAGAGAGGTGGAGAATGTGGCCAGGTGAAAAAGTGCCTTCGTGCCTGGGCTGGGATACAAATTTGATTCTGTCTTCCCGGAAGCCTGCGCTAATTTCATTTCCCAGAAGCAGAGAATTGGAAGAGCCAATCAGAACCGCCGCCTGAAGTCAGAAACATGGCGCCTGTCAGGTCCCCGGGGTCATTTCTCATGTCCAGGTTCTCCCTGGAGCCCTTCCCCGTGGCTGGACCAGCAGCTGGTGACTGTATCTCCTCCATGTGGCACACGGGGGCAGGCCTGGTGAACTCTCACCTTCTGCGCTAGAGTTTGAATACATCGAAGGAGGAGAACCAGCCAGAGTTTTCTGCACCTGCCCCACTGCTCTTGTCAAAGGCTCTCTAGTCTTTGGTGGAGCTTTGAATGAGTGCGGCATCCAGTCACCCTGTCCCTCTGTCGAAGATGCACTGAGATCACCAGGTGAAAGCCTTCCTTGGGTCACCGCAATGTGGGGGATGGTTTTCTTGCTGAATCTGCGGGTGCACAGCCGGCTGTCTGTTTGGTGGACCCTTGGGAAGGGAGGGGGCTCTCATGATAGAAACAGACTATACTTTTGAACTTACGGGTTGGCTCCAAGGTGTGGCCATTCTTAGGGTGTCACTTACGAACAGCAGTGGGCTGTTGAGAGCAAGCTGTGTGTTTCTAATCAGGCAGGGAATTGGAACATCCCTGCTGAGGAAGAAGAGCATCCTGCAGTGTTTGCGGACCTGTGATGACCTGCTGCAACACGGACCTGACCGCCGGGGCAGAGACAACACTGACAGTCTGGAGACATGGAGAATCATCTCTCCCCGCCTTCACGAGAGGACACCATAGAGGCAGAGATGCGCCTCTAAAAGGAAATGCCCATGTTTTGCCAGCGAGATCTGAAAGCTAGTTAAGAAATTCCCAACAAGCGGGGCGCCTGGGTGGCTGAGTTGGTTAAGCGTCCGGCTCAGGTCATGATATCACGGTTCATGAGTTCGAGCCCCATGTGGGGCTCTGTGCTGACAGCTCAGAGCCTGGAGCCTGCTTCTGATTCTGGGTCTCCCTCTCTCTCAGACCCTCCCCTGCTCATGCTGTCTCTCTCTGTCTCTCAAAAATAAATAAGAAACATAAAAAAAAAACACCATAAAAAAATAAAAGAAATTCCCAACAAGCTAGGTGTTGCTTTGGCTGCCACCTGGCCTACTGATAGGACCAACTCTATGGTGGGTTTTCTGCTTGAGATGCCAATATCCTTAAAAGAATTTCAGAACCTCCCAGACACTCTAAAATGTCGCATTTTGGGGCACCTGGGTGGCTCAGTCAGTTGAGCATCTGGCTTCAGCTCAGGTCATCATTTCGCAGTTCATGGGTTCAAGCCCCGCATCAGGCTCTGTGCTGACAACTCAGAGCCTGGAGCTTGCTTCGGATTCTGTGTCTCCCTCTCTCTCTCTGCCCTTCTGCTCACGCTGTCTCTCTCTCTCTCTCTCTCTCTCTCAAAAATAAAACATTAAAAAATTTTTTTAAATAAAAAATAAAATTTTATGGAATAACTCGGTTAGTTGCTTTTCACTCACTATTCATGTGCAGAGACTATCAAGCAAAGATTTCAAAGCCAACGGCTCAGCTGCCGGCGGACCCACGGACACTCTGATTTGTTGCACGGCATCTGAGATGCATTGAGACCAGCCCAGGATCACCTGCAGTGCGCGGCGCCCTTCTGAGCATCCTGGGGACACCTCTCCCACCCCGAAGGGACCTACAGAACTGAGAGAGGATGGAAGAGAAGTGACCAGACGCAGGTAGGGTCCGCCGAGTCAAAAGGAGGGACCTGGAAGCGCAGGGGTGCGGAGGAAGAAGGACTTCCGGAAGTCTGCATGAAAGAGGGGGCTTTCTCTGGACCCCACGTGTGAGTAGAAGATGGGGGTCCTTGGGCGAGAGGGGAGTGAGAGGGAGTGTTCAGGAGCAGACGGACTTGGCCAGCACGGAAGAGTTGCCTGATGGGTAGAGTGGATGAGGACGGGCATGTCATTGGCCCAGGTCCTGGGGACTTGGACTTGGTACCCATGTGACCAGGAGCAGAGCGCCAGGCCCCGCTGCCCCCACCACCTCCTCTCTCTGGCTTCTCCATCTTGGCACTGGCCCCCTGCTCTGCTGAGGCCCCCCAGCCGGGAGCTGCTAGGCCCTTTTCTTTCAGCCCTGCCCCCCGGGCGCACCGCCTCCGGGCCATCAGAAATCCTGTCATCTATGTTGTCAAAATATATTCCAGATCCAACCACTTTGTATCCTCTCTCCAGCTCCCATGCTGGTCCAAGGCTCCATTGTTTCTTGGCTGGGCGAATACAATGGCTTCTTTACTGGCCTCTGTTTCCATCGCCCTCGGGCAGTCAAAATGATCTTTTTTTTAATTAAAAAAAATAATGTTTATTTATTTCTTTTGAGAGAGAGAGAGAGACAGAGTGTGAGTTGGGGAAAGGGGGACATAGAGAGAGAGGGAGAGAGAGAATCCCAAGCAGGCCCCATGCTGTCAGCACAGAGCCTGTTGCCGGGCTCGATCTCACGAACCATAAATTAAGAGTTGGATGCTTAACCGACTGAGCCACCCAGGCGCCCTCAAAATGATCTTTTCGACTGTAAATTTGATTGGGAAATGTCTGGTTTTTTACTGTCACACCTTGGGTAGCCCCCATCACACCCCATCACACTGGGGATGAAAGCCCAGCTCTGAACCAGAGTGCTGCAGGCCTGGCCCAGCCGGCTGCCGTCCCCATCTGCACCTCCCACCCCGCCTCTTCTAGCCACGCTGCAGCATGCCCCTCTCAGGCCTACCTCCGGGCCTTTGCATTTGCCATGGTGTCCGTCTAGTTCTTTGTGCTGCTCACGCTTTCTCCTCCAGGTCTCTGTTCAAACATCCTGCCTCCTGAGACCCTTTCCTGACCCACCATCCAGACAGTTCCTCCTCTGTCAACCCCTTACCCTGCTCTGTGTTCTTACAGTGGTGCTCACGATGGAAGTGACATTAGTATTCACCTGTGCACATGTCCACTCTCTGTCTCACCTCTTAGAGCACGGGTCTAGGGGAGATTCATCTATTCTTTTTCATCATGGGAGACCCAAATCCTAGAGGTGGCTGACCTCCAGGAGGTCGGGCACCCCTCAGTCATCCAATGACCTTCTTAGAATAATGGTTTTGCTTATTATTTTTTAAATATTCAAAAAAAAATTTTAAGTTTATTTATGAGAGAGATAGCATGAGTGGGGGAGGGGTAGAGAGAGAGAGTGAAACACAGAATTGGAAGCAGGCTCCAGGCTCTGAGCGGTCAGCACAGAGTCTGACGCAGGGCTCGAACCCACGAACTGTGAGATCATGACCTGAGCCGAAGTTGGACGCTTAACCCACTGAGCCACCCAGGCACCCCTGGAATAATGGTTTATATAAAATATACAAGATTACAAAGGACACCAAGGGTACTGAGATAAAATGTAACGACTATGAAAATATTAAAAATGTGTGGTATAATGCATATGCTTCTTTATTAATGGAAGTCAGTATGGGTATAAGACTGTAGGAACAAGTATGGCACTAACTACATTTCAAGGTAATGAGGAGGTAAATGCTATTTTACAACGTCTGCAACACTTATAAGATGGGCTATGGTCACAGATACCACTCATACTGCTGTGGTGTGGGGGCCTGTGTTCATAACTGATGGAAATACTGAAGATTAACTTGAGGTTAGTAAAACTAAAGATGATGTTGTTTTCTCCTGCCCGCGAGGACTTTCCAGTCCTGTTGGATGAAACAGTTGTACATAAGCTGATCACTTTTTTTTAAGTTTATTTTTAAAAGAGAAAGAGAGGGTGAGTGGGGCAGGGGCAGAGAGAGAGGGGGACCGAAGCAGGCTCTGTGCTGAGCCCAACGCGGGGCTCGAACTCACAAACCACGAGATCATGACCTGAGCCGAAGGCAGACGCTTAACTGGCTGAGCCATGCACGCGCCCAAGCTGATCATTTCAGTTCAATGTGGCAAATCCACTGGCCTGGAGGAGGCACTGAGCCCACCCTGAGGCTGTGAATCCCTTGAGCTGAACACTGGAGACTAGATGACACCCGTCCAGAAAAAGGAGGGGTTGGAAGTGTGTTCTGGGCCCGTGGAACGGCATGAGCGGAGCTCAGAGCTTTAAGAGGTGGGGGAGAGCAAAATGCATTGTGGGAAGTGAAGGGGGTAGATTCCGTCTATTATTGAACACCTACTAAGTGCCATGGAATTCTGTGTTGAACGAGACAAATTCTGTTTCTAGTGAGCTTGCGTTTCAGTAAAGAGAGTCAGACAACAAACCAGTAGGTATATACTGTGGTGTCCAGCAGGGATGAAAATAGAGCAGGGGATAAGGCTGAGGTGTGAGGGGCCCTGGAGGCCACACATAGGGTAAGACGATGGCCCAGCGGGTCACTGCGTCGGAGGTGATGACAATACACAGGTGGGAACCTGGACCCGCCTGGGTCACTGAGCCACTGCGCCTCCAACACTGAGATGGTTTTCCTCCCCACAGCTTTACGCAGAGGAGGAAACGGGGGAAGGGAGGTCATTGTCCTGAGACTTCCTGTCTCTGGCCGCAGAGCTCTTGGGGACCCCATTGTTCCCACACAAAGGGGCAGTGATGAGTTGGTTGTTTGCAGCTTCTGGTGCCAGTGAGGGAGGCCATCCCCCTGCCCTGTGACCCGCCTCGTGGGGTACCAGCCGATGCGAGGCCTGAGCTGAGCTCCCCGTGGGTGGCGGAGGAGGGGCTGGTCTGGTACCTGGAGCACAAAGGCGGCATTGATGGGCTCCAGGCAGGCTGGGGAGGCCGAGAGCCAAGCCGGCTGCAGCGGGGCTGGCACGGGCCGCTCCTGGGTCCGTGAGTGGCATGTCCACTTCTCTGCGCTCAGTCCCAGCCTCCTTGCCCACCCTTTCCTTCCCCACTGCCCCCTCCTTCCCGTCTCTCCCCTCCCTTTCTCTCCCTCTGTCTTCTCCCCCTCCCCCTTCCCTTCCACCCCTGTTATCCATCATTCATGGACGGCCTGTACAGCAGGTGTCTGCTGCTCCCCACTGCCCTCCCCCTCCCCCGAGAGCTTGCGCCCCCAGGCTAGCCCCTCTCTGGCCTGTGCTCCCACCCCCATGCCCTGCACCCCTTATCTGCAGGTTAGTCCCTGCCTGGTCCGCTTCCCCGACCCCTCCCCTCTCTGCATCCGGACTTTCCTGTCCTGAGCCTCTACTGGGCGGGCGGCTTCTGGGCCCACGCTCTTGTTTAATGAACTGTCTGGTTGATCTGAGCTCATCTGGGCCGATGTCTCCACTGGAGTCAGTGACTCAATGTCTTGTCCCTCTCATGTCACAATTGGCATTACTGGGGCTCTTCCTAGCTCTGGTCTGGTGACCGTGGGTCTAGAAGATGTTCCCTGACTTTCTGTCTCCCCCTATTCCTCACAGCCTGAGCACCCTTGCTCTCCTGGGGACCCAGCAGGCATTCTGTCTGGCTCCGTGAGCCGGGTTGGCCAGGGGTGGACATTATACTCCGGCCCAGACCTCCTGTTCTGTGCTCCCTTCTCTTCTGGGTGCCCAGTATTGACCTGTGTCTTGCCGACTACTGCCTTTCTGCTTTCTGGGTTGACCAGCAGTCTGGTAAACTGGTCACACCAATGCTATGGCTTCTGGTTTCATGGGGCTTCTATAACTTAAATGGCACAGCCCAAGGGCCAATGCTAGTCTCAAAGAAGTGGCATTTCTGTGAGATGGGCAGGTGGATTGGGTGGCCGCCTTGTTCACATGAGTCTGTGTATGGCCTCACGATCACCCTGCATTGCCCACAGCAGGACCCTGTCTTCTTTCATGGGCACAGAGGGGTGACTCCTGAACATTCGCCTGATGGAGGCGTGCACGAGAGAGAGAGCGGTGTGTGTTAGGGCCATCAGCCCATGCCAACTGCTTGTCCCTGGGATCAGAAGGCACCTTCCACATGGGCAGAGATCTCACTCATCCATTTTTGTTCTCTTTCCACAACAACACCTACGGTTTGGCCTAGAATCAGCATCTCGAATAATCCAGTGCATCAGAGCCGAGCATGGCCATTCTCCCCTGGAGGCTGGGGGCTGGACCGAATGGATTCTCGGGGTTCCCTACAATCTAATTTGTGTGGGTTTTCGCCTACAATCAGCAGGCTGCTTCTAGCCCTTGCCTGACAGCAAACCTACTTTTATGATTGCACGGGGTGTTTGGACGGATTTCACACGCCTGGTCCGTTTGTTGGTTACACTCACCTATGAAACAGGAGAAATTACCTGTGTGCAGCCATTCTATAGAGGGGAACTGAGGCTTGAGGACATTAAATGTCTTGCCCAGGGTCACACAAAACAAGGAGCCCAGAAGCCCAGCCCACGGCCTCCTGCCTCCCTCTCTCTCTTGGGGGCATCTGTGAGCATTGAGGCTGTGGCCAACTAGGGAGGGACCTGAGAGGGTCTTGCAAACCGAAGCCGGAAAGACCTTTCCACCCAAACGAGAAAAATATCCTCGTAGGTTTAATGTTTATTGATTTTTGAGAGAGAGACAGCGAGAGAGACAGAGACAGAATGTGAGCAGGGGAGGGGCAGAGAGAGAGAGGGAGACACAGAATCCATGAAGCAGGCTCCCAGCTCCGAACTGTCAGCACAGAGCCTGACTCAGGGCTCGAACTCACGAACCGCGAGATCATGCCCTGAGCCGAAGTCGGAGCTTACCTGACTGAGGCACCCGGGTGCCCCCTCTTAGATTTAAATGCATGACCTCTGGGGCCTTACAGTTTCTCACTTCTTTACTGAAGTAAAATTTACCCAAGAATCATTATTTTAAAATGCACAGTTTGGTGGCATTCACTACGTTCACAGTGATGTGCTATATCACACCTACGTAGAGTTCCAGAACATTTTCATCATCCCAGAAGAAAGCCTTTCCCTGTTAGCAGTCAATGCCCTCTCCCTCCCCTCCCCCCACCCCTGGCCTTGCAGCCACTAATCTGCTGTCTTTCTGGATTTGCCTGTGCTGGGCATGCTCAGTGAACCCAAATAAAACCAGAAGGAAAGGCCAGCGGGGATGAGAGTCAGCAGACCATGCTCTGTGAGCCCTGCCTCAAGTTCACTGTTAACCTTCGGGAGAACTTTGCCCTCTGGGCTGTGCGGGCCTCTCTGTGCGGGTTAGATATGGGTCCCCGGCCCCTCCTGTCTTTCACAACCCAAGTTCCAGTTCGTCCATTCCCGGTGCTGGGTTGCTCCGGGCTTAGCATCCAGCTTTGGTTTCCCAGCTTGTTTCTCCCTCCACCTGCCACGTGGAGCCTTCTGAAGCTCATTAGAACCTTCCCCAGGTTCTGATCACCGAGCTCCCAGCACAAACCATCCATGGGACCACAGGTTCACGAACAAGTGCTCATGGACAATTACAAGACTCAACTACATACATTTTTGGGCTTTTAAATTCTCTGTAAGTGTGGCTGTGAACACTATGATAATAACGCTTGCAATTATGATGGAGCGCCTTGGAAAGAGCAGTGCAAAGATGTGGCTGGCTTGTCTGCTGGGTGGGATCCTGTGTCCCCGCGAGTTTGAGGCGGGACCCGCGGACCTGTCTAACGCGGAGCTCAGCATCACCACCTGCGGCTGTGTGTCGGGATCCACAGCATTCCCGGCATCCTGGTCCGCCCCGCACCCGGAGAAGAGTTGGGCGGCACACCAGTGTGTAGTCCGCGTGTAACAGGATCCAAACCAGAGATAGCACTTCCTCCCCTCCCCCCTCCCCACGTCCTATTTCCACGAGGCTTCGAGGGTAGAGCCAATGTGCGAAGGATACAACCAGGAGCTGATGGCTCCCTCGGATGGTTTGGCTGAACAGCGATCTGCATGAATGACTGTTTCTCGGGCTTTCTTGTGCTTGCCAACCACCTGCGACCGTGTCACATGAAGAAGTGGTCCAGCAGCCTGGGTGGAGCCTGAGAATCTGGATTTCTTTTTTTGTTTGTTTGTTTTTTATTTATTTTTGAGAGACAGAGAGAGACAGCGCGGGCAGAGGGTCAGAGAGAGAGGGAGACACAGAATCCGAAGCAGGCTCCAGGCTCTGAGCTAGCTGTCAGCACAGAGCCCGACGTGGGGCTTGAACCCACAAACCGTGAGATCATGACCTGAGCTGAAACTGGACACTTAACCGACTGAGCCACCCAGGAGCCCCAGAGTCTGGATTTCTAACAAGCTCCCAGGGGACACTGGATGGCCGGTCCCCTGGAGCACCCCGGGGCTAGCAAGGGACCGTGTGCTTTACATGCCTGTCTGGGCTGTGTGGGCAGTACTCGGCCGTCGGCCTAGGAGCTTCTAGAAAATCCCTAACGGGGCTTCTCCGCTGCTGGTATGCTACGAAAGTGGTGTTTCTTAATGACATGAGGAGAGAGTGTCTGGACGGCAGTGACCAGCGGCTGATGGGACGAGCCGGAGCCTGGCCGCGTTAACGGCTAGTGCCCTGGAGGAGACCTGTGTGCTATTCCATCTGCTGGTTTGAGCCTGAGGCCACCTCTCTCGTCCGCGGGCAATGCCCAGGCTACAGGGGCGCTCAGCGCATGGGGATGCAGATGGGTGGGGGGCTCTAGGGCTACACGGGAGGGGTGGGAATCTGAGCATGGGAAGGGTGAGTTTCAGTCTATGTCCACTTTTAGTGTGATTTTAGATGTTGCGTTACTGTCACATGGGCTGCACCATGTCCCAAAGGACAGGGAGGGGCCCCCCCTCCCCCTCCTGGGGTCACCTGGGCCGGATCCTGAACCACCTGGTCCCCCAGCCAATGCTCTGGGGTCTACTGGAGGGGTGCTCACATTGCCGAGGCTATGCAGTACACCAAAGCATCTGGAATATTCTAAAAGCAGAAGAGAATGCATGCTCCAATCCTGCGAGAATGCAGGGAACAGGCACCCCACTTTTCGCTGGCCCAGCAGCGCCCACTCTCTGCTCCCTGTCATTCCACCTCTCAGGACCGTCAGCTGCCACCGCCGGGCCTTGGGACTTAGTAATTTGCTCAAAATTTATGAGGCCACGGTTTCCTCTAGGAAATGGTATGGAGAGCCAGAAAGCATTTATTTTGTTCTTTCCCTTTCTTTCAAGGGGAATAGGAATGTTCTTGGAAAAGGAAACAAGTGTGCGTCTCCATCCGGGTACCATGGATGTCAGACACGCCTTGCAGGGAGAGACGTGACCAAGGCTCAGCTGGAAATTTAAAAGCGGGGGGGGGGGGGGGGGGGGGGGGGGGGGGGGGGGGGGGGGGGGGGGGGGGGGGGGGGGGGGGGGGGGGGGGGGGGGGGGGAGGGGCGGTGAGGCTGGTGGCCAGTGTGAGAAAGAACTGTGTGAAGTGTCTTTAAATGTTCCTGTTCTTCTAATTCAGGGCAGAGAGGTCAAGGCCAGGGCGCTGCCCAGAGAGTCGGGAATATGAAGATTCAGGGAGCAGCAGAGCGGATGTGCTGGGGCACGATGTGGGTCCCACAGATGCCTCCGGGTTGGGAGGAAATAGAAAAGGAGGCACCAGAGTAAAGGCCAATGGGGAGCAAAATGGTTTTTGTTGTTGTTGTTGTTGTTGTTTAGAGCAAAAGAGGGAGGTGGGGAAAGGCTGAGGCGTGCGAGGAATCACCTCTGAGCAAGAACCAGCCGTCCCCAGGAATCTGCCTTGGAGTGAGAGCTCTCTAGGGGTGTTAACTCAGTTATCCTCAAAGGATCCTGCAAGGTTGGTATTTTTATGCCCCTTTTACAGATGCAGAAACTGAGGCTCTTTAGAGGAGGTAGTCATTTAAAGTCACAATGTGGCCACCGGAAGGGAGGGGTCTGTAAGCAGTTCGCCAAGCGCCCCAGGTAACTCTGGGATACCCCATAGTTAGAGCTGCACGTCGGGATTGTGCGGTGCTAGCACGTGGACTCTGCAAAACTGAAACAGAACATCGATGAAATCTCAATAGAGAAAAATAGCACAAGATGCCCTTCTAGAAGGATCCTGTGGGTTCTTCTGAGCTTGGAGACTCAGTGCAGAGAGAGTTCTGCAGTTGCACGGAGTTGGCATGTTTAGACCACGCTTACGATCTTCCAGTCGAGAGTGGGTGGTGAGTCAGGCTTCCACTGTCTTCCAGCGGAATCCAAACAAGCTGACGGTTTTGTATTTGCTAATGTTTCCATAAGGTGAGGCCTCAGTCTTTACAAGGTTTTATTGATTCAGGGCTTTCCAAGATGCCTGTCTTGATTTTTTTCTGGAAAGAACGTGAGCCAGTCCATCAGTATCGAATCAGTGGTGGTTGTTTATTGGGTGTTTGCCATGTGCCAGATGTTTCTAACGCGTTCTGCCTGTATCACCTTTGCAGTCCTCCCACAAGCCTCTGGTGCAGGTGCCATCCTTATCCCTGTTACAGAGGGTGACAGTGAGGCCCGGAGAGGCTCAGTAACTTTCACTTGCCCACGCAGCCAGGGAGCATTGGAACCAAGATACGAGGACAGACATGTTGTTGTTGTTTTTTTTTTTTAACTTTTAATGCTGGAAAATTTCAAACATACACAGAAGTAGAGAGAATTACATAATGGACCGCCAGGTTTCCATCACCTACTTTCTCAATGATTGTCGACATTCTGCCACCTTGTTTTTCTTCTTCCCCACATTTGTTGTTTCTGGGAGCATTTTAACCCTGGACACCATATCATTTCCCCTGTAGGTACTTTAGGAGGTTTATGGAATGGATAAAGAATTTTCCTTTTCTATATAACATGGCAATTGTTCCCCACATCCTTCATATCATCTAACACCTGGTCCGTATTCAGTTCCCCTGATACTCCCGAAATGTCCTCTTATAGTTGGTGCATCTGAATCAAGGAACAACCACCCAACCTTGCACTTGGGTGAGGCTAATGGTTTCCCACTTTTCCCCATGGGCAAAATATTCTAGACTTTGCTGTTTATGCCTCAGTGGTGTCATTTAACATGCTCCTCTGTCCCCCAAATTTCCTTCAAAGTGGGATTTGAGGGGTGGGGTTCCATTCAGGTTTCATTCTCTGGAAAGAATTTTTCACGGGTGCCATGCTCCCTCTGTCTTATGTGAGCTGTCTGGTGATTCCCTTTTGCTTTAATTTTTTTAATGGTTATTTTTGACAGAGAGAGAGAGAGGAACAAAGCATAAGTGGGGGAAGGGCAGAGAGACACACACACAGAATCTGAAGCAGGCTGCAGGCTCCGAGCTGTCAGCACAGAGCCCAACATGGGCCTTGAACTCACAAACTTTGAGATCATGACCTGAGCCGAAGTCAGATGCTTAACCCACTGAGCCGCCCAGGCGCCCCTGGTGATTCCATTTTAAATGATGTGAAAACTGTTCTGTGAATCAGATGGTGTCAGCCTGTTCACCCCATGACCCAGCGCCCCGCTGGTCTTTCGTCTGTCTCCACAGCCATCGTGAGCACCGTCAAGGTGGCTTCTGTCAGTGAATGGAGATCTTTCTCATCTGCCATCCTGATCTCTACTCTTTGGCTGAACTCCTTTTCTGAAGCTTTCGCAAATCAACCGCTTGCTAACCTTGGCAGTTGGACTTGAAGGTTGGTGCTCTGAATCTGTGCTTCTCAAAGCTTCGTGTGTGCACAGATCACCTGTGAGGCTTGTTAAGTCGCAGATTCTGACTCAGTAGATCTGGGAGGGGGGCTGGGATTGTATTTTTAATAAGGTCACAGGTGACATGGACGCTGGTTATGGCTGGTCCGTGAGCTACACTTAGAGCAACAAAGCCAGTTGATCGCCTATTTTTGCTTCTCAATTACATTTTTCTGACTTGTCCTTTTCTCTGCAGAATTATTGGCTTACACATGGACAGGCTCTTCTAATGCTAAACTGTGGTTTCACATTTCCCCGCATCCAGTCAAGGCTAGTGGTTTTTAAACATATCCCTCCCATCAAAGTTGCCTCGCTTTTTTAGCCTAAGCTCAAGACTGTTATTCAGACGATGAAGTGTTGTTACAGCTTAGACTTTGTTGAGAAATTGATCCCCCACATAACATAATATGAAATCACACGTGTGTGAGAGAGAGACATGTTGTTAAAAGCCAAGTGATTTTCTTATTTAAATGCTTATTTTATTTATTTTTGAGAGAGAGGGAGGCAGCAGGGGAGGGGCAGAGAGAGAGGCAGCAGGGGAGGGGCAGAGAGAG
>NC_043701.1:177062007-177068471 GCF_006229205.1 Suricata suricatta | reverse complement strand
ACTGACTGAGCCGCCCAGGCCCCTCTAGAAGCCGAATGTTTTTCTAAGGGGAAAACAGCCTGGTGGTGTGCCAGACAGCTGTCATCCTCTGGTGCTAAGTCCATGAAAAACCATAGTTTCTGTCTGCTTGGCATCCAGGACCCCTTCTTTTTTGTTTTTTTTTTTTAATCGGTTTACTTATTTATTTATTTATGAGAGGTAAAGAGAGAGAGAGAGAGTAGGGAAGAGACAGAGAGAAAGAGGGAGAGAGAGAGGATCCCAAGCAGGCTCCATGCCGTCAGCGCAGAGCCCGATGCAGGGCTCCATCCCATGAACTGTGACATCATGACCTGAACCAAAATCAAGAGATGGATGCTTAACCTTGGCCAAGGTTTGCCAGTGTGGAGGAAGCCAAAGGCTTCAGAAGTGTGACACAGACCTGGCTGGATGGGCTGGCCCTTGACTTATGACATCTAGTGACATCCCCGAAGAGAGCAGAGCCCGGGCTACTGAGAGAAGGCTGCTAGCTGTGCTCCCCAGCCCGTGACCTGCTCCTTCCCCAGCTGGCTTCCCGAGACTCCTGTGGAGAGTCGGTCAAATCCCCGCCCTGGTGTGGTCTGTGGTATGATTAGCCTTCAGTTATGTGAACAGGAGGTCAGGGAAAATCCCCCCAGTATTTCAGAGTAAATTAGGTGCATACATTGCTGCAGGTGTTCAACTTGAATAAGAGAAGACGTGGTGTGGCAATCCTGCAAATGTAGGATAGCAACATAGGAAAGAACAGGAACATAGCTGGGGGGCGGGGGAGCGGGATGGTAAGTTGCCGGTCCTGGATGAAAACATATTCCAGGAACAACCTATGAACATTTTGATTTTTTAAATATTTTTTATTTATATTTGAGAGACAGAGAGAGACAGTGTGAGCAGGGGAGGGCCAGAGAGAGAGGGAGATACAGAATCTGAAGCAGGCTCCAGGCTCTGAGCTAGCTGTCAGCACAGAGCCCGATGCAGAGCTCGAACTCACAAACCATGAGATCATGACCTGCGCTGAAGCCGGACACTTAACCGACTGAGCCACCCAGGCGCCCCAAACATTTTGAATAATAGAAGCACTTAGTAAGACTATGAATCCAGTAAAACAAGACCTCAAAAGTGAGACGCTATAAAATCATAGAATGAGATTTTTAAAAAATTTCAGAGCAGCGCGCCTGGGTGGCTCAGTTGGTTAAGCATCTGACTTCAGCTCAGATCATGATCTTGCAGTTCATGAGTTCCAGCCCCGCCTGGGCTCTGTGCTGACAGGTCAGTCTGGAGCCTGCTGTGGATTCTGTGTCTCCCTCTCTCTCTGCCTCTCCCCTGCTCACACTCTGTCTCTCTCTCTTTTCATGTTTTATAAACATAAAAAAATGTAAAAAAAAGAAATTAAAGATTTTGGAGCAAAGGAAACACATGGAGAAGTTTTAAAAAAACAATATCAATGACATTATTAATACATTGGAAGTCAGGAATAAGAAAGACACCACTGAAAAATCAAATTATTGACAAGGAAGACTTGCCAGAATTGTTCATGGTAAATGCATAGGAAGAAGACAATATTGAAGTCGGTTAGAGCACTTGAGAGCCATAGAGGTCAAAGATGGTCCAACACTGTTGGTCATGAGCTCTCAGAATTAGGGACCCAGCAAATGAGAGGGGTAATATGCTCAGAGAGCTAAATCCTCAGAAAGAAAGTACAAACTGTTAGATTAAAAAGGCATCAGGGAAAAAAAAATGGTATGCAAGTACTGACGTTCAGCTGTATCCTGGTGAAGATATTGAACTTGGAGGACACACAAAGACTTCTCAGACATTCAGGTAGCAGAAGCCCAGGTTTCCCAGACTCAGTAAGAGAAGACAAAGGAGGAATGTCTGGAGTGTTCTGAAGCAAAGAACGTGAAATCCAAAAATATTAGACCGATGCGAGTTGTCACTCAAGCAAAGGAGCCGTGGGCGGACACCCATGCAGGACCTCCAGCACCTGCAGACTCTTCTGGAAAGAGTTCCACCAACCAGAGACACGAGTCCACATGAAGACCTAGGACGGTCATTCACTCAACAAAAACTAGGAGGTGGGAAGGAAACGAGTCCGCATTCTCTCTCTCTCAAGAGCAAAAAATCAATCTTAAAACATAAAAATTTGGAAAATAAGCTTCATGACTCCAATCGCTTCATGAATTTTAATCACTATTTTTTTAAACATTGGAGGAATCTATAGGAACTAATATTTCCTTTGGAAATTCAACCAACTGCAAACATTCATTTGAAGTTCAGAAATTTTTTTCAGCTTTCTTACCTTCCATAAGATTAAAATAAAATGAATTGGGGCACCTGGGTGACTCAGTCGGTTGAGTGTCCAACTCTTGATTCTGGCTCAGGTCATGATCCCGGGGTCGTGGGACTGAACCCCGTGTCAGGCTCTGTGCTGAGCTTGGAGCCTGCTTGGGATTCTTCTCTGTCCTGATGCCTCTCCCCGACTCTGTGCACTCTCTCGAAATAAATAAAATAAACACTAAAAAAGATACCTTTCTAAAAAAAAATAAAATTAATTTAAATTATTTTTTATTTTAAAATGGTATTATGATATGATACTACTCAGCTCATTCATTCAAGAAATATTTATTTAGAGCTTCTGTGTGTCAAACACGTATTCTGGGCATTGAGTCAACTGAAGAGAGAAAAAAAGAACAACATATTATATATTTTATATTAATATTATAATATCATATATCACATTATATATAATATAGAATATATAGCATTATTAGTATATTAATTTTATATCATACACCTGTTATATATGATGCATGGCATTATCATATATAACATATATAGCATTACTAATATATTAGTATTATAATATCATATATCACGTCTATGATATAATAACATTATTACATATATAAACACTATGAAATTATTTCTACTGATCCTTCTGTCTATCCTTTCAGAAATTTAGAATGACATTCACCAAATATTAATGCTGTGATTTCCAGCTGGTGGGGTTTGAGGTATGCCTTTGAACCTTTCATGTTGATTAAACTTTTTTATAAAGCAGAAGTGCGACAATTCTCAATTAAAAACAGAAATGTTGTTTTTAAAAACCTTAAATGCTACAATTAATTGGAAATTGGGGTGTTATTCCCTTTCATTTATTAATTTTGCAGCTCTTTCATTGTTAATGATGCTGAATATTTTTCCATATCTTTGTTAATTTAGGAATATATCAACCTTTGTTGAAATGTCTTCTATAATGTTCCATTTTTATGCATTAGTATATAAATGGGTTCCTTGGGCTTTCGCAACCTCCAACATATTTCTTCTTTACTGTAGATATTATTCCTAGTCTTGTTTATGTATATGTTTTAATTATTAACATAGTATATTTTTCTTTACAAAAATAGATGATCATTGCAGAAAAATAAAATAATATAAATATTTAGAGGGGGGAAATCACACAATTCCACCTATTCAGAAACAACTTCCATTAACACCTTGGAGTTTGTATTTCCAGATGCTTTTCTGTATAAACACCAGTTGGGATTGTTTTTTTTTTAAACAAGAACGTCACAGTTCCATACTGTTTTGCAATATGCTTTTCTTCACTTAATTTACTGTGAACATCTCTCCATATCATTAAACTCTACTGTTTTATTATTTGGCTCATTATTTTTAGTTAATTCACTTTTGGCTCTTAGATGATTTCCTGTCTTTCACTATTATAATCCATAATGCAGTGAACGTGCTGTACAAATACATGTTTGTACCCACCATGTTTCTTTCCATGTATAGTTGCTCGGACAGAAACTAAATTTATTTATTTATGTATTTATTTCATTTTTTAAATGTTTATTTATTTTGAGAGAGAGAGAGAGAGTGTGTGTGAGCAGGGGGGGGACAGAAGAAGAGAGAATCTTCAGCAGTCTCTTTGCTCAGCACAGAGCCTGACGTGGGGCTCACGAGCTGAGCCAAAGCCACGAATCAGACACTTACCCGACTGAGCCACCCAGGCCCCTAAACACATTTAAGAAACGATGTTTGACAGATATCAAAAACTGCCGTCCAGGAAAATTGACCAGATTTTAGTCCCACAAGAAGTACATGGATGTTTTTCTCCCTACAACTTGCTAAAAAGGCATGCTGTTAGCTTCTTAAACCTTTTCATAGGTGGAAAATTATGTCCGAAAGTTGCTTTAATGTGAAATATTTTGATTACTGGGAAGGTTGATCTTTTAAATTCTTATCAGTCATTTCTATTTCTTTAGAACATCTTCATCAATTTTGCCATATGAAAAAAAAAGTCATGTGTTTCTTCTTGGTTTGGAATAGTTCTTTAGGTCACAGGATAGTAACCCTTTGTTGTGTAGTTTATAAATCTTTTTCCTGGTTTGACACCTAATTTTTATGAGGTCTTTGTGCAGAAGTTTTATTTCTGTCACCTGGTTTGTCAAAATCCTCCTTAAAAACATTAGGGGCGTGTGTATATAGTTTAATATACAGACGTTTCTATTGAATCTCAGCATAGGGGACACACTCAGGCATGTGACCTGGCAAATGGGCTCTCCGGCATCGCTCCTTCTGCGCAGGGTCACTGATCACCCTGGCTCTGCTGCGGTTTGCTTTCATCTCTCCCCAGGATGTCGGTGACCTGCCGTGATCCGTTTCTCTCTTCTGGGGCACCAGGTTGCTCGCCAGGTTGTGTGAACAGAAAGATCAGGGAGACGAGCTCTGTCTCAGTGCTGGTGGAGGTGGCACTAGGCACCAACAACAGTCCTGAACAGGCCGCCTTTTCCCAGGTGATTCCTGCCCATATTTCTGCAGATAGGAGGTGTAGGTTTGGGTCCCCAGGGGATATGGCCCCAGGTCTGGACTCCCTCTGTGGGACACCTAGAGGGAACGAGGTGGTGTCTCTGCAGTCATGGAGAACGTGGGGGAGTCAGCTGAGAGCCCCACCACTGACAGGTTTGAGGAAGCCGGGTCATGACGAACAACAAGGCCAGGGTCCAAAAACCAGCGGTGGGTGCAGCACAGCGCTGCCAGAAAGGGGCTCTGAAGACTTTAACTCCTGCAGGCTTTAACCTTTCTGGACATACCTCCCACCCCACGTTTCAGGCAATCTCCCCCTGCTCCCAAGCCCCCCAAACACGTTATGCACCTGCTCAGTAGCATGCTTTGCTTTGTGTTAGGGTAGCTAACACACAGGTGTTTCTCCCTCCCTTGGTTGCACCCCTCTGGAGTCATGGGTTTGCATCCCTTTGAGGACCCAACGCTGCACTTGGCTTGCCGGAGCCTTCCTGCAGAACGAATGCTTTAGGGGGTTGTATGCGCATTTCATTGTCAAAATAGAAACCTCCTCCTCCTCTGTCTCCTGTTGATGATAATGGTGATGCATTTGTTCCCCCAAGTTGGCTGCACTGATCATGTAGTTCTTCTGATGTGGAAATTACAATCAAGCAGAATCACTGAAGAAACCGGGTTTTCCCAGCCATCCACTTTTGTCTCAAAGATGAGTGTTGCTCTAAACAGGGTTTCTTTGTTACCAAGTGTGAAAAATCCATCCCAAGTTACATTTATCTGCAGGCTTCCCTGAGGAGAGAACTCCAGGCGGGAGCTCCCGACAGCAGCACCCTATCAGCGTTCACAGGACTGGCCGGGCCTGTGGACCAAAAGAGATGCATCAGTTCAGTGATGGCGGGAAGCAGTGAGGCTTGTGTTCTGCTCGGCTGGAGGCCTGAGGGACGCTGTCGTCCAGGGATCTGGCTTACGGTGTCACAGGGGGGTTACCCCCAAACTGCAGAAGCCAAGCCAAGTCCCTGGGAAGAAAGACCCTCCACTGAGATGTGACATCCCAGCCCCTGGGGCGGGACCATCAGAAAGACAACAGAAGATAGCGATGCTTCTCCTCCTGGCCCGTGGCTTCTATTTCCGGCTTTTCCAGGAGAATTAATGGAAATGAACCCAAGTCATCTATTCTCCTGCACATAAGCTCTGCTCGCCCTTTTCGCCGGCACTGACTTACAAGTGTGGGGCATCGAAATGCATTCACAACCCAACTCAAACAACGCTGTGCAGGCCTGGGGAAGGCTGACTTCCACCCTGCGCATGCCCCCCCCCCCCGGGTCCCCTTCATGGGGTCCCATCCCCAGCAGCGGCCCAAAGAAAAGCCCACGTGAGGGGTGCCTGAGTGGCTCAATTGGTTAAGTGTCCGACTTCAGCTCAGGTCATGATCTCACGGTTCGTGGGTTCAAGCCCCGCGTCGGGCTCTGTGCTGACAGCTCAGAGCCTGGAGCCTGCTTCAGATTCTGTGTCTCCCTCTCTCTCTGCCCCTCCCCCACTCAATAGAGGAGTTTCTATCTCAATAACAAATAAACATTAAAAAAATTAAAAAAAGAAAAAAACAGAAAAGCCCACGTGTGAGCATTCTGGCTGGTGGCGGGGGGGGGGGGGGG
>NC_043701.1:177035577-177061907 GCF_006229205.1 Suricata suricatta | reverse complement strand
GGAAGAAAGGCAGGGCAAGGGTGGATTTGCCGAGAGCCCAGAATCCCGTCCACCACCAGATAGGGACAGAGGAGCATTTGCTTGTTACTGTTTCATCTGGGACGTCACCGTGGATAAAGTAAAGCATGTTCCGGGGAGGGGAGTGTTTGAGCGATAAAGCTGACTGTTCACCGTCTGGCCTGGTGTGTTTGACTTGAACGACAGTCAGAAGGATGAGTGTGTACTTGACATTTCTTTCCAAGTAGACTGTCTAATGTGTTGCCAATCCGGCTGCAGGATGGGAAGCTGGTAGAAACCGCCACGTGGTCGCCGGCTGCTGTGTAGCTTCTGAGTCACCCAGCCTGGACCCACTTTCGGCAAAAACAACTCAAGGATCTGAACTTTGCTTCTTTGCTCCCCACCCGCTCTGGGGTATCAATTCCCAGCTTCCCGTTTGAGTCAGGCCTCTATGTAGCTGTGTTACCATGGGCAGGTCGCTTGGCCTCTCTGTGCCTTAGTTTTAATATTTGCACAGAGGGGCACCTGGGTGGCTCAGTCAGTTGAGCGTCCAACTTTGGCTCAGGTCATGATCTCACGGTTCGTGGGTTCAAGCCCCGTGTCAGGCTCTGTGCTGACAGCTCAGAGCCTGGAGCCTGTCTTCGGATTCTGTGTCTCCCCCTCTGGCCCTTCCCTGCTCACGCTCTCTCTCTCTCTCAAAAATAAATAAAACATTAAAAAAAATTTTTTTTTTACATTTGTACAAAGCTGAGTGTCAGATTTGGCATTTGTGAAAACCTTCTTTAGAGGAGAGTTTGCCAAAAGATGGGCCGCGGGTCAGATCTAGCTTTATATAGCTGGTGAGGTAAGAAAGGTTTTAACATTTTTAAATCATTGGACAAACCAAAAGAAGAATAATGTTTTGTGACATGCCAAAACTATATAACATTCACATCATGCTCAGTGAAATAAGCCAGACACAAAAGGATGAAATAGTGTATGATTCTGCTTATGTGAGGTACCCAGACTAGTCAAATTCATAGAGATAGAAAGTAGAATGGTGGGTGCCGGTGGCTGGGGAGGGGAGCGGGGACCTATTGCGGAGCTTCGGCCTGGGAAGACGAAAAAGTCCCAGAGAGGGATGGTGGCGGTCGCAAAACAACGTGAATGTGCTTCGTGCCAAAGAACTGTACAAAGTGGTTCAGCTGGCCCATTTCTGTTGCGTGTGTTTTATCACAATCAAACCTTTGTGAAATTCAAATCTCAGTGTCTGTACGTCGAGTTTCATAGGAACACAAAGTGGCCAGCCACTTATGACGGGTCATCTTTGGCTCAATGGCAGCCTTCAAGAGTTGTGACAGAGACCAGATGGTCCACAAAGTCAAAATTATGTCTATCTGACCAAAGAAAAGGGGTGCTGAGCCCTTGAGGCATAATGCATGCTGCTCCGGGCACCCGGGGGGCTCAGGGAGTTTAGCATCTGACTCTTGTTCTCCGCTCAAGTCATGGTTGGTGAGTTTGAGCCCATGTCGGGCTCTGTGCTGACAGCATGGAGCCTGCCCGGGACTCTCTCTCTCCTTCTCTCTCTGCCCCTCCTCTGCTCATGCGCTGGTGTGTGCACTCTCTCTCAGAAAAAGAAAAACAAACCATGCTGCTCTTTGCAAGAAGGATACAACTGGACATTGGATCCCTGACTCAAACTGTCCCCCCACATGGAGGCAGGGGGGTGGGACAGGAAGAGATGGCGAGTGCGGGGTTCTGCCACAAACCATCCTGGTGACTTTGGGCAAGTCCTTTCCCTCTCGGGTGTGGGGGAGCGTGTGGACCCTAGACACACAATGTGTGTATTTATACCCAGTCAGAGCCATTCCCGAGCTGTGGGATGTTGAACTAGTTATTGTACCACTCTGTGCTTCAGTTTCTCCATCTGTAAATGGGGATAATAATAGCCCGCCTCACAGGATTAAAGAGTAGATGTGTGTAGTTTGGGATGATGAAAAAGTTCTGGAGACACGTGATGGTGATGGTCCCACAACAAGATAAACGAACTTACTGCCAATGAGCTGCACACTTAAACTGTATAATACAATACATTTTCTGCAGCAGACACTTTACCACAATAATAAAAAATGAGTGGATCGCATACAGTGTGTTGCATTGCACCCAATAAATGAGAACCATCTATGCAGTGAATGGTTGAAACCAGACCATGGTAGCACTTGGCATCTGAGAGGTGCGTGCTCTTGGGTCCCGAGTTTATTTAGGCTCACGTTAATTCCTGAAATCAGAGTCTACCCGCTTGTACGTTCCCTCACAGGGCTTTTGCTCAGTGACAAGCAGGGAACACCGGGTAGGTGTTGGGATTTTCCTCCCTGATGAAGAGAGACAATGACTGAAGGAACATGCATTCTTCCCACTCAATCAATGATGATACCCAGGAGGTCAAAACATGGCTTCGGCCTCCCATGGTCCCCCTGCCCCCCGGCACTGACTCAGCACAACTCAAGAAGCAACCAGCCCTCAATGGCCTCGCATGATGAGTTTAGAAAGGACATTATTGGTGAGGTCTCTGCTTGCTTTTATTCCAGCTATATGAGCAAATGGTTTCCTTTAGAGATGATTAGGAACATTACTGCTGCTTAATTAATTGTCCTAAAACCAACTGTGCCAATGCAGCGACTTTCTATTTTTAGTAAGTTTTGCCAGCCTCTGAATTCTGTTTCCAAAATAATTGAGTTACAGCTAAGTTAATAAGGAGCGATCAGTTCACTGCTTTAAGACCCAACACCATCTCATGGAACAGTGATTTCTAACAAGAGTCGGAACGGGAGGGGGGAGAGCAGTTGGGTTAAACAACATTTCTTTTCGGGGTAAAGCTTTAGCTCTTGTTTTTAAAACCGTCATAAAGAAATGTCCGTGGTGAGTGCCGGGTGAAGCCCAGCCTTGGGGCCGTCTTACCCAGAGAGCCCCGGGGCGTGGAAACTGACCAACGAGAAAGGTAGGGCTGAGACCAGCGTTTCTCAGTTTGAGCAGGCTGGCTAAAACTCACGATCTGGGCGTGCAAAACGGCAGCTCAGATTTCAGTCTTAGAGGTCCGCCACAGTCTGGGACCATCCGTTTACACAGTCGGGTTGTAACTTAATTCTGTAGATCAGCGTTCCTCAAAAGAAGACGTTTTTCGCTGGGGGACTTCGCCCAGCCCTTTCTTGGCAGCCTCGCTTGGAACGGGTGTGTGCCCTTCTCCCTACTCGGATCCTTAAAGACAGACGGAGAGCTGAGAAACTTTAGCCCTTTTAAAAGAAACTCAGTCCATATGTAGACCCCTGGCAGGACCCAGGGCATGTGGAGATTAAAACATATGGTCATCACACTTTGGGCTGTGGGAGGAGGAGTGAGGGAAACTGGATAGTTTTTTTTTTTTTAAAGTAAAGACATGGGTAAGAGATCTGAAAGGAATTCTGTAAACACATTTTTTTAATATTTATTTTTTGAGAGAGAGAGCAGGAGAGGAGCCCAGAGAGAGAGGGAGAAGGAGAATCCCAAGCAGGCTCCACGCTGACAGCAGAGCCCGATGTGGGGCTTGAACCCACGAACACTGAGATCCTGACCTAAGTGGAAGATGGACGCTTAACCAACTGAGCCACCTGGGAGTCCTTGTAAACACATTTTTATAAAATATTTTTAAATGCTTATTTGTTTTGAAGAGAAGGGGAAAGTTATGAGTAGGGGAGGGGCAGAGAGAGAGAGAGTGATGGAGAGAGAATTCCGAGTAGGCTCTGCTCTGTCAGCACAGAGCCTGACATAGGGCTTAAACCCATGAACATGAGATCATGATCTAAGCACATGTCAAGAGTTGCGTGCTTAACCCACTGAGCCCCCCAGGCGTCCCTGTAAACACATTTTTACAAGCAGCACACTAACCCGCCTTGTTCTGGGGGGGGAACTTGGTTGTAAAGGATTCTCCTCCAGGTGATATTTCAGTCTTTTGTTACAGTGGTGGGCTGATGCCCGGGGTCGCCAGGAAGGGCAGCAGAATGGAGGGAACGGGTAGACACTGGGAGGAGCAGGTGGATTAAGAACAGCTAGGTGGGGTGTGGAGCTGCGGACGCAGCAGCAGTGGGCTGGTAAGTATTTAACAATTGGCTCTCCAAGAGGGAAAAAAAGCTGTAATTTATAGCCTTTGTCAATTTCCATGGTATAGCTCCTCCACCAGGACCATGTTCAAGCTCTTCATGTGGACTCTCTGGACACGGTTTCAGCAGGAGGTACACTCAGTGGGCTCTTGTGAGTGAAGAGCCAGCTCTGTCCCACATAAAAAATAATGATTCTTGAGATTTAAAAGAGAGACAGATGTGTGCACCAGAGAAACCCACTGGCTGTGGACCAGGCTCAGGATTTACGGGGAGGGCCGTCACCTATCACTTTTCACTGGAGGTAGGACATGCCAGCAGGGAGGCTTGAGGCCCTTTCTGAGAATTTTCATGTCTTAACAGGACAAAGTCAGATCACTGTCGGTTTGTATTGGATTATCAGCAATGAGACTGATACTGAGAACAGTTAGGTTCAGCAAACATCTACTCAAGAGGCCACAACACCACCTTTGTGCCGGGTCTAGCCTCTCCTGCAGGCCCCAGAGAGGGACGTGTTATTATGTATTAGTACATTATTGCATGATACATATTCTTGTGTGTTATCTTAGCATATTCATCATGCTAGGATCCGGAGAGGCGTGGCTGCAAGGTGAAGCAGTGGTGACTTCTGACCAGGGGTCTGCACTGCGCACCCATGATCGGGACAAATCCGTGAGCTCAGGAACAGGCTCGCTGGAAGAAGATGCGAGAGGTGAGTTGGAGGGGCGCCTGGGTGGCCCAGTCGGTTGAGCATCTGGCTCTTGATTTCGGCTCAGGTCATGATCTCACCATTTGTGAGTTGGAGCCCTGCGTCAGTCTTCGTGCTGACCTGGGATTCTCCTTCCCTCCCTCTCCCTCTGCCCCTCCCTCTCATGCTCTCTTTCTGTCTTTCAAAATAAATAAACTTAAAAAAAAATAAGTGGGGGGCGCCTGGGTGACTCAGTTGGTTAAGTGTCCCACTTCGGCTCAGGTCATGATCTCACAGGTTGGGAGTTGGAGCCCTGCACAGGGCTCTGGGCTGACAGCTCGGAGCCTGGAGCCTGCTTCGGATTCTGTGTCTCCCTCTCTCTCTCTGCCCCCTTTCCTCTCTTCCTCTCAAAAATAAATTTTAACAAATTAAAAAAAATTTTTTTAAAGGAAGTTACTTGGAATCGCAGCTGACATCAGCGTACTACTCACCACGGGGACACGGGGACTGTTAGAAGCCACGAGCGACATCCCATACTTCCGTGGAAGAGAGTCCCGAGGCTGCCCTGGGCCTACCGCTGCATGGCCGCAGGCAAGCTCCTTAGCTTCTCTGAGGCTCACTGTCATCCTCTGCAGAACGGGACCTTGCAGTGGCGCAGTGACAGAGGCCACCTCCTCACAGAGGTGCTCGGCAGTGCTCCGGTCGTGGAGGGCAAGGATCCCAGCACCCATAGCATGACCCCGAACCCAAGTGCTGCACCAGGCATCGTGACTTCCGGTCCCTCCTGACCTCCCCACGAGTCACTATCCTTATGCGCTAAATAAACAGGCTGCATTTGATTATCTCTAAGGGTCTCTTGTATTACCATGGCAGCTGGGGTGCCCACATGCCCTCGCCTACCTGGGACCATCCTGGCTGACACCTGCTGTTTGGGAACGACTATTAAAGTGCTTTATTTGCTACCCAAAGTGCCCCTGTTTGGGCAGCAGAGTATGTGGTCGCCTTCAACAGCTAACATTTTTCAAGCATTTACTACTTGTCCAGTAATGTGCTTTATAAATTTGATTCCACGTAATGATTTTAGTTTCATTTAATCACTTAAATGTACAAACACATAAACTGAGAGAATGTAAGCTCACACAGACGGTGACAGACGTAACTGAGACATAGACCCTGATCCTTCTCTCTGAAGTCAACGTCTCTAGTCTCTTTTAGCCATCAGGCTTCACTGCCTCATTGTCATTCAATGTCTCAACAAACATTTATAGAGTGCCTGTTACTCTATCCTAGTCCTTTCGTTCAGAAGAGTTTTCCAGAAACAGATTCAAAAGACTGTGCACGTGAAGCTGGTTATTGCTAATCATGAAAAGCATCATTAACGATGCCCGTGCCCACAGCACGTGCTGGAGGCTCTCGCTACGTGTAGTGCACACGCCCAGCACAGCCGGGCTTCAGGGAATCTTGGAGCAAATGAGCTTTGCCTTGTCAACTTGATGCTTTGGGGAGGCCAGAATAATGTGAAACATTAGCTTAAGTAAAGCACCAATTACGTAGGTGTGTTTGGTGCAGGGCATGTGTCTGCTTGATAATCGTTCTTTATCGTGCACAGATGTGGGTCAGATTCCCAGCGATGCCCAACCCTGATGTCAAAGACAACCAGGGAGACCTAACAGGGGCTTAAAGGGACAGCAGAGCCTTCTCAGGTAAGACTGGTTCTGCGTGATGTTTAGACAAGGCTTCTCTGTGACTCCCGATGACTGTCTTTTTCTGTCCCTACTGCAGATTCATTTGTCCTGCACTGAATCCTTACACCTGCGTGCGAAGGCTGACTCTTGACCTCTTCCTTCAAATCCCTAACTCAGGATGCCCACCTGTTTGTCTGTTTCAAGGCTGGGTAAATGCCAGACTTCTAGATTTGACTTCTTATTATATTAATGATGTCTGTTTTCTCTGATCGCACCGAGAAACTGCAAGGAAAGCAGGGCTACATTCTTAGCCCCATGTACAGATGGGCCACCAGGGCCAGGAGGCTAAATGCTTGCTAGAAAAAGGAGCCGGGGTCTCAAGTTCGAGGGAGCCCACCCTAGGGCTCTTCCCGTAGCACCCAGGGCACCTGGGGACCGAGTACAGATCTCAGAGACTCAGAGATGCAAAGAGGCAGGTCTGTGCAGATTAAAACAGCGGGGTGCTGAGATGCGAGTTGGGGGGTCTGCTAAGGGCCCCCCTGGACCAGCGGCATCAGCATCGTCTGAAAGCCGGCAAGACAGACAACATCTCAGGCCCCAGCTCAGAACTAGTGTCTCAGGCTGCGTATCATTTTATAGGATCCGTAGGTGCTTTGTGTGCACACTGAGGCTTGAGACCCTCTTTAGAAACGGCTGCCCACCTGCGGAAGGGTGGGCTCCCAAACCACAGGATGAGGCCCCTCAGGAACTCTTGCTGTCTACCATTTTATTTTCTTTTTCCAACTTGTTGTGTCTGAATTTGTCTTGTTTACTTATTTACTCGCTGATTGTCCATCTCCTCCAGAACATAAATGTTTTGGGGCCAGCGGACACGTTGTCTAATTCAATGCGGAATTCCCGGTGCCTCGCCCTGAGCTCTGCACAAGGCAGATGCACAAACATTACTGGTAGGTTGGCTGGTGGGCTGGATGAGAATGAACGAATGAACGAACGAATGAATATGGCGAGAGGGGTAAGGAAGGAGGGAGGGGGCTGGGCAGACAAGGGGCCATCCTTTTCCCGAATCCCCTAAAGGCAGCGCTTGCTGCTTGTAAACTGTTTATCGCTGTTTGTCACAAAGCGGCCATTAGTAGAAATGGGTGACATTTACAGACGGGTTGTAAGAGATAGAGGGTTGTCAGTGGGACCCTTCAGGCGTCTAGCATTGGGTCTGTCGTGTTCATGTTAGCAGGGGATCCTTTGTAGATGAAATCTGATGCAGAAGCCCTACTTAGATGGCATGCATAGCCAGGGGTTACGGGGTCCAGATCGGGGACACTGGCATGCCTGGCCCAGGCCTCCAGGCGCCCTGCAAGGGGGCCAGGTCTTCCTCTTGGGGAGGGGTGGGGCTGGACACATCCTCACTTCCATCCCTCTTGTTCGGACCCTCTCCTTCAGAATGCAGCACAGAGTCCCCTGTGTGTCCCCTCTCACAGTGCGGCTCAGTGACTGGAGTGGCGGCAGAGCTGACTGTGCTCCTGGGCACAGAGCACCCGGGGCGGCAGCCAACGCCTCCCTGGAGCCAGAATCGTCCCTGGCTGGTGCAGGGTGGGCTTCTAGCTTGCTAGACAAGGGACAGCAGAAAGGTCCCCAGACAACAGTGGAGTTGGGGACCAGCCCCTCCCCCCATGTGCCTCCATGCTGCTGGGTGAAGGAGCACGGCCAGCAGTTTTTTTCCACCCACTTCTGCAGATAAGAAAACAAGCCACAGAAGGGCAGTGGTCTGCCTTTGGCCCCTCAGTGGCCAAGCTTGGATGCGAACTGCCATCCCCTGGGGCAGGTCCAGTTCTTGCACCTCCCCAGCCTGGGCCTGTCTTTTGGCAGGAAAGAAAAAGAGAGAGAGAGAGACAGAGAGACAGAGAGAAAGGAAGGAAAAGAGAGTAAGAGGGAGAAAGAGAAGGGAGGGAAGGAAGGAAGGAAGGAAGGAAGAAAGAAAGAAAGAAAAAGAAAGAAAGAAAGAAAGAAAGAAAGAAAGAAAGAAAGAAAGAAAGAAAGAAAGGGAAGAGGGGGGAAGGAAGAAGGGAGGGAGGAAGGAAGAGGGAAAGAGAGAAAAGGAAGGAAGAGTGAGGGAGGCAGAAGGAAGAAAGAAAAAAGGAAAGAAAAAGAAAGGGAGAAAGAAAAGGCGAAGCAGTAGTGGGTGCTGAGCACTGAAGGTTTGCATCCCCTCTGCCCCCAAGTTCATAGTTGAAACTGCATCCCCAGTGCGAGGCGACCTGGAGGCGGGGCTCTGGGAGAGGATTAGGTCAGGAGAGCAGAGTCCTCATGAATGGGATTAGCGCCCTGATGGAAGAAGCCTGAGCGCTCCCTCCTCCGCCACGAGGACACAGTGAGAAGATGGTCATTTATGGACCAGAAGGTGGGCTCTCACCAGACCCCGAATCTGCCAGCACCTCGACCTTGGACTTTCCAGCCTCCAGGACTGTGAGAAACAACTATTTGTTGTCTAAACCCACGTCGAGGTATTCGCTTACAGCAGCCTGAACAGACTAAGGCAGGCAGAGTCGCTAGAATGAGGGGCTGTAGGGGTGGGTGACGGAGGGCCTGCTTGTTTTTCTCCACGGTTGAGTGTCCGTCGAACGTTGTGGAATCTAGACAAATCTTTGTATGACATTTGGTGTGGCTGGGTCATTTTATCACGTGTAGGACTGTGTTGATCAAAACACAGCCACAGACAGCGTTAATGCACAAATCGTTTGTTCGTAATGTATTACTTATTCAGGCAGGACTTTGGTTTTGGGCTGCAGAGCCAGATTTGTGGCTACTTTTTACTGACATACAGGCCTGACGGCATGATTTGAGTTGGCAGCAAGAAGCTGCTGTGTAGCCCTCTCCCGACTTGTAATTCCTTCCTGAGCACCTGTGTCCTACCCTGACCATGAGCCCCGGACAATGGGGGCATCTCACTCACGGTTAATTCTGGCTCTCACATCCCAGCTGCTCAATAAATGTTGGTTGAATGACTGAATAAGCCAATCTGCAATCGGTGGGAGTTGTCTGGAGTTTCTGGCTTATTCACTGCAGTCCATGTATTTTAAAATTTGTTTATTAAGAAATTATTTTAGGGGCGCCTGGGTGGTTCAGTCTGTTAAGCGTCCGACTTTGGCTCAGGTCATGATCTCACGGTTCGTGGGTTCGAGCCCCGCATCAGGCTCTGTGCTGACAGCTAGCTCAGAGCCTGGAGCCTGCTTCAGATTCTGTGTCTCCTTCTCTCTCTGACTCTCCCCTACTCATGCTGTCTCTCTCTCTCTAAAATAAATAAAAACAGTAAAAAAAAATTAAAAAAAGAAATTATTTTAACGTTTACTTATTTTTGAGAGACAGAGAGAGACAGAGCATGAGCAGGGTAGGGGCAGAGAGAGAGGGAGACAGAGAATCCGAAGCAGGCTCCAGGCTCTGAGCTGCCAGCACAGAGCCAGACGCGGGGCTCAAACCCACAAACCGTGAGATCATGACCTGAGCCCAAGACGGACGATTAACTGACTGAGCCACCTGGCGCCCATGCATTTTATCAAATGTTCCAGTTGCCTCCCAGATACGCCTTGACATGGAGACCAACCATCTTTTTTTGTTTATTTCATTTTGTTTGCTTTTACACTGGCTTTGGGAACACCTTGAAAAGGAAAGAAGGAAATGTCGAGATGGCCGACGGGCTCCACTGTTAGTCACCGTGGAGCAAGGAGATGTGTGCACGTGGCTCTCCCCGCACGTCTGAAGCTTTGTCTTTCCATGCTCTAGAATCGCTTTGAGGATGAGAAATCGCTTTCTGGAAACCTAGTATGGTTTTCCCATTACCGTTTGGGAGTCGCGTAAAGCTATTTCTGATACCCTTACCCGTCCCCCCCTGCTTTTCGCAGGAACTGATTGGACTGGCCTTCTGGGTATGTGGGGGGTTCCTCACGGACCCAGCTCAGAGATCCCTGCTGAGCTGACATAGTATCTGCAGTCTGTCTATGTGAAATCAGGCAGGGAGAGGGGAAATGAGGTTAAAAAAGAAGCAAGCATGTGTCTTAAATGTACTGCATGTGAATCCAGCCCTCGGCTTAAGCTCTACTTGATTTAGATCACAGCGCTGTCACCTGAAGACACTTACTGGCAAGTGTGTTTGAGCTTGGGATCGAGAGGCGTGGACAGGAGTGGGTTTTGCGGCATTTAAAAAAAGAAAGACTAAAGACTAAAGTAGGCATTTCCGATCAGTGAGAGAGCTCCCTGTTCGCACCCAGGAGCGTCCACCCCGAGGGAGAAGAGAAAAGTGACGAGGTGGACGCAGTGGGGCTTCAACGCCAAGCCGTGCTCCTCTTGCCATCTCTCACCCACTGAGGGAAAGGTGGACAATTTCCTAGTTTTCATGACTTGCCCCTCCAGCTACTGGTCTCCCTGCCATTTCAGTGTTGACCCAGGACAGCAGTGCCGCTGGTCCTTCTGGCCAGGCTGCCGGGAGTCCTTAGCCACAACGTGGCCAAGGTAGCGTGTCATTCTCCATCCCCCGAAGGTGGCCTCTTGGGCTAGGTTAGCAATGGCTCCAGATCCTCTGCCTTCTCATCCTTCCGTCGAAGGGGGAAGTCCCTTTCTATCGCCCTTGGCTTTGGGCCGACCTGACTCCTTTGGGTCTTCCCAGGTCGGCAGCTCCCGGCTCGGAGCCCAGCGCCACACCCTGGGGAGTGACTATAGGGAGGGACACTGAGGCTCTCTGTTGACCACCCACCTGAACTCCCCGATGATGGCCTGGACACATCACTGGCTACATGAGTGAACGTGAGAGTGGGCATTCCCACCAGCGAAGCTTCCAGACCAGCGCAGCCCAGGTGGCACTGCCCTCGGCCAGAAGGACCCCAGCTGAGCCCGGCCAGCCCACACGGCCGTGAGGACCACGACCGGCTGTTGCTGCCGGTGCTGTGCGTTGGGAAGGATTGTCACCCAGTGACGAACGGATCACAGAGAGACAGGCTTGCGAGGAGGAAGGCTGGGAAGCGCTTTTTCCCATCTCTTACCATGTGGGGTGTGTTGCCAGGAGACAGATTTCCCATGAAAACCACACCTGGTTGGCGAACTCTTCGAAGTTAGAGCCAAGGGGCCTTGCAGACCCTGCCATCCATCTTTCATTTCACAGGCGGCGACATTCCTGGTCGCGGTGCCACTTGGCAACCTCTGTCCTCACTTTGGCATCACGAAGCCTTTCTTTTCCTCAGCGATCTGCTCAGGCCGTTTTGTGTGATGGAGATTGCACAGTATTCCCCACCTTCCTCACCCCTACCTCCAACCAGCCAGCAGCATCCAGACGCTTCTTTTCAACGGAAACTTGGAGCCGATGGCCACAAAATGCCAACGGTCATCTTTATTCGTCTTCAACATGAGGGAAAGTGGGGGGCGGGCCGGGCCACCCAGGACCTCCGTGCTGTCTCCTCACTGTCTCTCGTCTTGTGCTCATCTTTCAGCAGCCACCCAGGTGCCACGGGGTCCTCAGAGCTAAAGGACACGAACCTGCTGTTATGTGGAATAAGGCTGTGAGGGGCAAGAAGGGAAGGACCCCGTGGAAGGGGACAGCAGGCTAGGGGCCGTCCTGGGCTGCCTAATCAAAATGCCACTTTTCTATCGTCCCAGGTGGGGTTCCTGCTGAAACAGCAGAGGTGCACAGGGAGCTTACTTCGGGGTGTTCCTGGGACCCACTTCTATGGGGGAGTAGAGGGAACAGGACCCAGGAGAGCAGACTGGGATGTGCTCACAGTGAAGCCTTCAGCGGAGGTGCAGGTGACCCCGGCGGGAGGGTGGCTCCTCAGGGGTGTTTCTCACTGGGTGGGGGGCTGGGCTTTCTGGGGACCCACCCCAACAACGAGGGCCCCAGCCTGTGGGCCTTCAGTCCCAAAAGGAGTTGGCTACCCTGCCAATGACCAGCCATTGGATGCGGGTTCCTGGGGTGGCATGGCTTCCGGGACAGGGACTTCTGTCTTCAGCGCCATGAGGGGCCAGGCGGAGGGTCGCGGCTGCGGGCGCCCATGGTGGCTGAGGGGATGGGCTCCTGGGTCCCGAGAGAGGACCTAGGTGCCCCCGCAGCACCCACCATGGCCCTCTGCTGCCTCGCGGTCCTCTTGTGTGCGAGGGGTCATTGGCCGCTGGGCCAGTGGCCCCTTCTGTGGAAATCTGTAGAGGGGAGCGGGTCAGGGTCCAGGTTAGCACGAAGGCAAAAGTCTCTTGGTCAAAATGACCCTCGGGGATCTCCGGAGAGGGGCTTTCCCAGTCAGTCTGCCACAGCGGGCTTGCTTCTGGCTGGAGCCCATCTCCACCTTGTTCTCTGAGCACCAGACGCAATGGTCAATTTGCATTTTGGAGCCACACTGTCTGAATATCCAAAAATCCAGAAACCAAAAAATGTGAGTGAGGTTCTTCTCAGGGCCGTGCGGTGCTATGGTGGCGCTCAGGAGCCTGTGGGGGGGGGGGCAGCACTTCCTGTCTCCCACCTTCAGGCCCCTCACCTAGAAGGGCGGGGGGGGGCTGCATCCTTTAAGCCATCTCCCCGCTGCCCCCCACCCCCGCCCTGTCCCTGTCTTTTCTCCTTTCCTTCTGCAACCCCTTTTCGTAACACAAAACCCTGAACTCTAAGTTAGTAGGAGGGTAGGATTCAACCCCACTCAATAGAAGGAAGACCTTCATCCAGGTATCAAACGCAGACCCTGGAACTCTTTCTTCCTCCTATTAGACGAGACCTTGGCCAAACCCCCCAGGACTTCTCTGGGTTTCTGTTTCCTGGAACCTGGAGTCTCTATCCCCTGGACTGTAAGCCCCTTGTAAGCAGCTATCACTGCCTTCAGCCAAGGGCAGCCAAGGACCGGCCGGGTCCCTCTTGGGTCCTCAATAACCTGATGGACCCATGAATGAATGGGTGGATGAATGAATGAATGGACAAACGGTTGTCTTAAAGGGCTCCCGGGGGTCGCTGTAGGAATGTACGTTGTGAGCTGCGGAAATCAAAGCACGGTCTTCGTGATGGCTGAGGTCACCGGAGGAGGAGGTGACGTCTCCAGGTACCTTCTTCCATCCTGAGGTTGAGAAGGAGTAAAACCCAAGAGTGAACTGCCCCCCTCCTCGGTCTGCGTGGAGGCCCCACGAGGGGACAGAGGCATGGGAGGTGGGCAGCAGCGGGCGAAGGTGCCTCAGGGTCACAATAAAGAGGAGGTCCCCGCTCGCAAGTCCCGGGTGGCCTCTCACCTGGCCCACCCAACCGCACCTGCTGCGGGCTGAGCGGAGGCTGCGGGCAGCGGGTGCTGGCGGCCACCTCCTGGACCGTTGGAAGAGTCAGCTGGCTGACCCTGGGCCTGCCTGGATCGCGCCTGAGATGGACTGCAAGGATCTGCGGCTCGGCCTCTCCCTCCCCCACGTCCTACCGGGGAACATTTCCGCCAAGCGGAACTTTCACACGCAGGCCCATGGGGGGATCCATAAACTAGGCTTATGAACCAGCTGAAAGGCAAGTAGCTTAGGACCCAGGGTTTTGACGCTAGGAAGATTCCAACATCACATTTGTTTATTTTTTTTAAGTTTCCGAGCGAATGTATGTTTCTTCATGTTTAGAGGTTGGCAGCCCTGGAAAATGAAGTTTATTTATCTACCAGATACACATCGTATAAACAGCTGCAAACAGCTTCCCCCGCCCCACGCGGCTGCGGCTCTCAGCTCTGACCTGTGCAGCTGAAAGGTGGTTGCATTTTCTCGAAGGCTCTGTCTTCAGCCGGGCCTTGGGGCGGTGCCTGTGGGAGGCAGAGGGGCTGCGTTCTGGGACCCAGGTGGGGCTGAGACCGACTCTGGGCTGCCGGTGGGGGTGGCTTCCAGAATCTTACCTGGTTGCCGCAAATCACTCCCAGGTTCATTCCACAAACTGATGTCGATCTTTCCCAGGCCCTGTGCTGGCCCCTGGTGACATGAAGACGGTCAGCCAGGCCCCTGGGAGGCCCTCGCCCCAGAGGGGAGAGCCTCGAGGGGCAGGGTCCTGGGGGTGGGTGCTAACTTCCCTCCGGAGCACCTTCCACCCGCCCGCCTCCCTCTTCTCCAGCAGCGACAGCTGCCCCTCGCCCTCCCGCCCTGTTCCATCTGTGCCGGGGGAAGTGAGCTTAAGGATGTTTCCGGAAATGAGGAGAGGTCAGGATGCTGAAGTGTTTGGAAGTTATCCTAGGGAACGCCCGCTGAGGCCCTGGCCCCCCACTGAACGCGCTTGTGGGGCTGCTCTGTGTTTGCACGTGTTCCCATTTATTAACCGTGGAGGCGCTCGGCAGCGGAGTGACACTCCTGCGTTGCTAACGGAATGCAGCAAACCTTTCCTCCTTGCGTTTGCAGGCAGACCCACATCGTAAATGCACAAGGGTGGTAATCGGCCAATACGCAGGGCCTCATATGTAACGCAGATTCCCTGAAGAATTAGCCTCCTGGAAGGGCTCATTTGGCAAGAGTGTTTGGATGCTATTGTTTTTCTTTCTAGGAAGAGCAGTTCGCGTTTACAAGATGGATTATTATCGGGCCGGGAGAGGCAGAGGGTGCAATTTCTTGCCTGAAAATCGCTGTCTTCTGAACCTTTCACAGAGTCAGCACCTTGCTTTATCTTCGTTTCTGCCTGCAGGGGTTGAGGTGCTTGTGTTTCATCTTCCTATTTTCTATCTGCATTTCCTAACGGGAAGGCTCTTTTCCCAGCCGGCCGAGCAGCGGGCTTTCCAGGGCGGCACAGCCTCTTCATTCTCCATCTTGAATCAGCTCAGCGTGCCAGGGGGCGCAGCACACGACTGGTGGCCTTCCGGAACAGGAGGGACGTAGAGAGTGCCCACGTGTGGATGTGGACAGCCCCAGGGATGGGAGGGGGCACCGCAGG
The DNA here is from genome assembly GCF_006229205.1 of Suricata suricatta. Lineage (NCBI taxonomy): Eukaryota > Metazoa > Chordata > Mammalia > Carnivora > Herpestidae > Suricata > Suricata suricatta. The sequence goes on along the minus strand of NC_043701.1, from coordinate 177,046,541 downwards.
CAAAGGGGGCAGCCTGAATAAAGGGCCGTAGGGAAAGCTGCCACATGATGGAAAAGTGACAGTCATGAGGGCGGGACGGAAGGAGGCACAGGTGTGCCAGCTAGCCCAGTCCGTGTCCACCGGGCCCCAGAGCTGTGACCGTAGAGTTCCTGATGCCTCCCGCCCCTGCTGGTTAAGCCCTGGCCAGAGGTCGGGCCCCACGCTGGGCGCCTTTCAGGCACTGCCTTGTGTTTTGGGCGGCACTATGTCCTGTGGAAGTCCTAACCCCAATTCCTACGAAGGTGACCTTACTTGGAAATAGAATCTTTGCAGATGAGATCGAGTTAAGACGGGGTGGTGAGGGTGGACCCCCCCCTTCAGCATGACAGGCGTCCTCAGAAGAAGAGGGAGATTTGGACCCAGACACACGTGAGTTGTGACTCGTGACGCAGGCAGCTTCGGCCGCACGCCCGGGACTCCAGTGTCTCCCACCCACCACTGGGAGCCCAGAGAAAAGATTCTCCTTATCGTGGTTGGCAAATAACGGCCCCCCGCCCTGAGATGTCCACTCTCTAAGTCCCACAATCTGGTGAAAGGACTTGGAGATGACATTAAAGTTACTGAGGTTTAAATAGGGCAATGACCCGGGTGGACGCAACCCGATCCCACAAGCCCCAGAATGCAGAGCATGCTCTCCATGTGGAGCAGAGGAAATGCAGCAGAGGACGAAGTCACCGAGACCAGGAGTGCGATGGGGCTTCATGTGTGGCTGCTGGCTCTGAAAACGGAGGACAGGGACGGAGGGAGGCCCCCGCCGCTGGCCAGGCCAGCACGTGAGCTCTGTGGCCACAGCTCTGCCAATAACCCGAATGTGCCCGGTCCAGATTCTGCCCCCGCACTGCCCCCTCTTTCTCCGGAGTCTCCAGAAAGGAACACATCTCTGCCAATGCCTTGATTTCGCCTGAGCCCCCCCCTTGACCTCTCGTTTACAGAACTGTGAATGAAGAAGTGTGTGTTGTTGCAAGCCACGAAGCTTGCACCATCAGCGCGGGGAACTATGCACCATCTAGAACACAGATGCAGCAACTACAGCCCAGAGAGGTTAGCGACTTTGCCCAAGTTCAGATGGAGGCTCGGTGGAGAAGCTGGCATGGGGACCCGGGTGACACTGAAACCCATGCGCGTGACCGAAGGAATCTGTGGCAAAGGTGAAGGACAGGGGAAGTGAGTCCCGGTATGGAGAGTGTCACCTGATGTGCCAGGGGCTGGTGGGTGGGGGTGGAGCGCGGGGGAGGGGTAGGCAGAGGGCCTCAAGATCCCCACGCTGGTAGGGGAACGGTGCCCACAGCAGGTGGCCGACCTAGGGGGGGGGGCAGGTTTGCACCTGATCGATGAGGTATATTTCGAAGTTGGAGAATAAAAGGCGTTTCAGGGTAAGGCTGGAAGTCTCCCTTCCTCGCCATGACCCGATTCCCACCGTTCTTCCCTCCTCCCTTTCCCTTTATTTCTGCATTTAGTCAGGACAAGTTGCTGGGAAGCCAGCAGGTTCGAGCAGAGAGCCGGCCCTGCCAAGCGGAACCAGGTGGAGTGTGGCAGGCGCTGGCACTGGAAACAGCCAGAAAAATGGACCGAGCGTGCGAGGGCACAATCATGGTGGGAGGCTTATCTGCCTCCATCTTGGACAGAAGTTCCGTTTTCCCCATAAACTAACTCCCCCGAGGAGAACTGAGACCAGGCAAGGAACCACGGTGGTGAGAGGGCCTCGTGGCCAAGCCCCCCCCCCCACGTCCACACCAACCCCGGGCAGGAAGGAGGACCCAGGAAGCCCGGCGAAGCGCCATTCCTGGGGACACGGTCACTGGGTGCTGAGAAATGGGTGGTGGCCAGGACTGCTCCCATGGGCAGGCACCAGCGCGTGTCCGCAGAGGACCTGCCGGTAATCGCTCTGTCCGGCTCCTGGTGAAGCTGCCCGGCCCTTCGATGTCTGGGGTCCCCTGGAGATTGTCCACTGCAGCGAGACTCTGCTCAGGGGACCGACCAGCCACAGCCACACATTTCATATACACGCTTGATGCCCCAACATCATAGCACCCTCAAACCACAATCAATACCCCGGCTACTACTTCATTCAATAGGAAACATGGCAGGGGCCTGGCTGGCCCAGGCAGGAAAGGACTCTTGATCTCAGGGTTGTGAGTTTGAGCCCCATGTTGGGTGCAGAGATGACATAGAAGTACAATTTTTTTTTACAGAGATTACTTTTTTTTAAGTTTATTTATTTTTGAAAAGGTGGGGGCGGGGAGAGAATGAAGGGGGAGGAGTGGATAGAGACGGAGAGAGAGAATCCCAAGCAGGCTCCATACTATTAGTCCAGAGCCAGATATGGGGCTCGAATTCACAAACTGCAAGTTCATGACCTCAGCTGAAACCAAGAGTCGGATGCTTAATCATGCAGGTGCCCCTTAAAAATAAAATCCTTGAAAAAAGATCTCTTTAATTAAACAAATAAATGGAAAGATGGCCTTCTATAAGATTATTGACATTAACACCAGATATTCAAATAGCCCTGTCAATATATAACTGAATCACTTCAAAATAGGCCCAGGGCTGCCAAACAATGGCCCCAGAAATGGAGCCGAGGGAAAGCGTTACAGAGTTTCTGATCAGGCCTGACCAAGCAGGGTAAGCCCAGGATGGAAGGAGAAGGTAGGTAATTCCCAGAGGCCCCCGGGAAGAATGCCCGCCTCTCTGTGACTTGTCCCAGCCCGTCCACCTGTGGGAGTGACTTCTTCCCGGAGTAGGCTTGCATATAAAATAGAGAAACAAAGTTCAATCTAAATTTCAGAAAAACAATAACTTTTAATATAAGTGTGTCTGATGGAATATTTGTTCATACGACATGGGGCACCTGGGTGGCTCAGTCGGTTAAGTGCCTGACTCTTGATTTCAGCTCAAGTCATGATTCCAGGGGCGTGGGATTGAGCCCCGCATCGGGCTGCATGCTGAGTGTGGAGCCTGCTTGGGGATTCTCTCTCCCCCTCTCTCTGCCCCTTTCTTGCTTGAGCTGTCTCTCTCTCTTAAAAACAAATAAATAAACATTATCTGAAATTCTAATTCAACTGGGTGCCTGCGTTTTTATTAGCAAGATTTGCTACCCCAACCCAGCAATGTTCTGAAGTGGAGTCTTGTTTTATACAGAGGAGTCAAGACTAACAAATGTCTTGATTCCTGCTTTGAGGCACACAGAGGATTTTTTTTTTTTACAAAGAAAATGAATGTGTTCCTTCCTTGTCCCCAGAGGATAGGACAAAACAATGCACCAGTTGGATAAGTGCAGAATCTGCTGATGGTCATGATGAGCAGATGCTGGAATGAATTTGTGCGATCCGGAGAAGGCCTTTGCAAGAAAGGGAGCAACTGCGCTGCCCTAGACAGTTCCAGCTTCTGCTGGAACCAAGACTTAGAGGGGAGTCTGGAGGATGGTTACCTCCAATATTCACAACTTGCGAATAAGGTCACAGAGGCTCAGAGAGGCTGGGTAACTTGCCCGAGGTCACACAGCAAAGTCAAGTAGCAGGAAATAAGGCCAGGGTTAGGGCAGGGCTACAAAGAGGGAGGTCTGAATGCCTCTCGTCTACAAATAGTATACTCCCAGTCCCTGGCCCACATCACCTGCTCTGGGAATACCAGCAGCATAAGTGAAAACCATGGGCCCCCACCTCGGGCTCCTGCCCCCATCACCCATTAACCTTGGACGGGCTCTCAGTGTGTCCATGGCCCATTTAGTAAAATTGGGGTCATCGTGGTATCTACCTCACAGGGTCCTTGTAATCAATATGTGACAATTCATTTAAAGGCCACAATCACGTTGCTTGAACATAATAAGCGCCTAATAAATGTCAGCCACCATGCACCTTCTCTGCGCTGACAGAGCATTCTTGCAAATAAAGAGCCACCAAGGCTCCAAGTGACCTTATGGAGGAGCAGAGCAGTGGTCCCCACGTTGGGCAGAGTGGCTGGCAAGGAAGAGAGATTAGAGCCAGCAGCTGCCCTAGGATTCTAAACGTGAGGGCTGCAGCAATACTAGTAAATAAACACACCCAAAAGAATGGGGGTGCATGGCTTTCGAAAGACAGCCCAGATTTAGGCATGGACTGGCCTTGGTGGGAGGGGAGCTGGCAATGCTCAGGCTGGAGGGTGGCGGCGCAGGTGGGCACTGGGGCCAGAAGCTCCAAAAGGGCGCCGGAAGTCAAGGTCAGTAAAGGTAGCTCTCTGGCTTGTTGAGGATCCAGGGGCAGAGATGCTGCCGCGCCATGCCGTGGGCACAGAGGAAGCCAGAGATAGGTCCAGCCAGGCCCGGGGTGGGGGAAGGGGAAACCAATGCCACCCCAGGGTGCCTGCAGGGTGCTTCAGCAAGCACCTGCTGCGGACACGCCTCGACATTGATCGCTCCTCACTTCACAGTCGGAACCCTGATTTCCGGCTGAGGCCGGCGTCGACGGATCGCGCGCCCCTCCTCCCGGCCGCGTCGTCCCCATCGCTCTTCCAGCTCCGGGTCGGCAGCACCCCCTCCCCACCTTGCTTCCCCGGGCGCCTCTTGCCCCTGCATCCGCCCTGTGCGCTCACCGGACGCCCGCGGCCACACGGGGGCGCTAGCGCCCGCTGCGCGCGTACCTGCGCTGAACCCGGAGAACAAAAGGAACCCTGGGGACCTTGGCCTCCTTCACCTGGAACCACCTGCTCCACGGGCCGCAGGGCTGAGCGCCACCGCCGGCATCTGGCCCCCGCGAAGGAGTTAATTTTTGCTCGCCGCTGCTCTCAGAAATCTGTTAAAGAAATCGCTCCTCCCTTGATGGCCGTTCTCTCCTGCTTGGGGACAAAATATAAGAGCTTTGGGACTCTAAAAGGGTTACTGGGTCTGTGGTTTTACAATGCGTCCTGCTCTGTATTCTCCGTCTCCTTCCCGGAGTTTACCAGGATCCTGGCAGCATCATTTTTCTCCCCTTTGGTTTATTAAAGTGAACTTCTTTTTCGCGTTTGGCCCCAGTAGACACAGTCTCGGAAAATGGCAACAAACTAAACAGCAGAAATAAAGGGAAAAGAAGGAGGGAAGTACCGTGGAAATCGGGTCATTCATTGCAAGGAAAAGAAACTTCCACTGCACGGCCAGGTCAGCCTTACCCTAAAACGGCTTTTATTCTCCAACTTTGAAATATACCTCTTCGATTAGGTGCAACCCCCCGTGTTAATGTACCCGGATGCCTTAATTGGGAAACCCCAAAAGAGGCTAAGTTACAATCACCATCAATCAAGTGTCTATGGAGGGCCTGTAAGCACAAAGGCAGCTTAATAAACTGCCAGAGGCTAGCCAGGCAGTGTGCCCAGCCCTGAAACTGCAAGATGGGAGAGGCAGGCTGAGCTTTCTGGGTGTTATAATTCAGCGGTCCCCAATTAACCCCTCTCCCCCCAAACTGATGGCCAAGGTCACTTTCCACTGGGCTTTGTCCAAGGTCAGTTCCAAGGGGAAACTTTTTCCAAGGGCATTGCCATCTTGGTTCAGCCAGCCTTTCTCCCTCTGGGTTCATGGCTCTGCCTCCACAGCTGTGGGTTCCTGCAAATTTGAGGGAGCAGGAGGCCTCCCAGAGAGGAGCTGAGGGTCGACAGAAATACCACTGAGACCAGCGGCTGTTCCTAGTGGGCCCCAGAATCGGGAGGTCGGGCTGTAGGTACATCACTCAAATTCAGTTGCAGGTGTCCAGTAAAGAGCTTTCCTGGGAATCTCCAGCACTCTTCCCGGGCTGAGGAGGGGTCCCCCAGCCCTAAACTCCTCTGGTAGGGTGAGGCCACTGAGAGTACGTGGGGCCTGGGGGGAAGGCAGAAGCAGTTCCTGGAGACTCCCCTGGCTAAGGAGATCTCGGAGGAGGAAGAGGAAGGCTAGGGCACTGTCCGGGGACAATTTCCTATAATACCTTCACCACCCAATTTGGTGGCCCTGGCCACGTATGGCTTTTAAGCACGTGAAATGTGGTCGGCAACTCCGTAAGGCCTGAAGTGTACATTTTATTTAGTTTTAATGAATTTAACATGAAATAATCATACCGGCTAGTGGCTACCGTGTGGGACAGGGCCAGCGCAGCTTTGGACCGTGATGGTGGGCGGGGGTGGGGATGGAGCAAGAGTGGGCGATGGGACCCCACTGTTCATCTCTTCCTGATCACCTCACACTGGCTAAGCCCACCCAAATATTTCCTCTCTGGTCTGCTGGGAGCCATTGTTACGGAGGAGGTGGCCCAGGGCAGGCCGAGGGTGGCGGGAAGGCAGTCTTGCAGCCGTGCAATGACATGTCATAAATTGCCCATAAGCAGCAACGGGCCAGGAATGAGAGGACTTTTCCGGTAGATACCATTACCCGTAGACAGGGGTCAACAGCAGGGTTCCTGGGCTATGGTTTCAAAATACTTTAAAGAGGATGTTGACTTCCTGTAGAAGGGTTGCTCTTCTGTGATGGGTAAATGACAACTTTTCCGTTTCACCGTGAGTGTTCAGCGATTGGAGAGGCTGGAGATCTTAGACCCATTTATTTCTTCAGCTCAAAGGGGGAGACCTTACTGATGCAAAGGAGGGTGAGGCCAAGGAGTGGGGGCTGCGTTCAGTGACTTTCCCAGAATCATACCGTTTGGGGCAACGTTGGGATAAAGACCCAGTCTTGGGTGTCCTGCCCTGGTCTGGTGCTGTTTCTACGGCACAATGTTCCCGGTCGAATACCCTGGGATTTCGGGCATTGTAGACTTTACACCTGGCTGGTTTGGCCAACCAGCGAACTGACCCATCGGTTTTCCTTTATAGATGGGAGGTGCCTGGTAGAAACTTGCAACATTGGGGGCGGCTTGGGGGGGAGGGTTGTGTACCTGGGGGCAGTGTTGAGGCCAGAGTAAAATTTCCCCAATGATTCCCTCGCTCACTACCTTTTATAGTAAATTTTGCTTTTCTTGAACTAGAATGCAGTCAGGGTTCCCAAATTGCCCCTTCATTGCCTTTTGAGTAACAGACCTGGTTACCCAGTTGTAAATAGCAAATGTGAGGCAGATTTTTAAGGCTTAATTTCTCTAGCACAATTCTTCAGACTTGTCCATTTCTATTTGTTTTCATAATATCGCTGATGAGACTCATTTTATGGACCACAAATGTTGGCCCTTACTTCTGCCCCGATTTTGAAGACTGCAAATTCAGCCGATGAACTGTAGGTGTGTGAAAGAAGTCTAATAATCTTGGGTACCTGAACTTGAAGGTTCTTGGAAACATTAGCAGCGACACTGACCCTAACCAAGTTCCTGGAGCAGGCGAAGATGTTGGCTAGCCCATGGCGAGCAGGTAGCTGTTCTCTGGAAGTATTAACATTTTGGGAGGCAATGAATTCTACCCAAGATATTCCAACGCTGCACTGAGTTGAACTACCTAGAAGGAGCCATCGCCTGACACGGTAGGTTTAAGTGGTTGACTTGCTCTGGTGGCCACTGGAATGACCCCCAGCCCGATCGGGAGACCGGATTTCTGGTTCACCAGTGGGGTGACCCGGAGCCCAACACTTGCCCTCTCCGTGCCCTGCTCTTCTCCTCTGTCTGCGTGTTGGTTTAACACACAGTTTCTCACCTTTGGATCTAGTCTCCTTAGGAAGACCTACACGTGTCACTTATGACACTTGGATATCCAATAAACCCTAAGAGCAGAACACACTGGCAATTTTAATTCTGGTGTTCCTCATGTCTATAGAAAGCTCTTTCTTTGGGGCTGAATAGTTCACCAGTGTTAGAACGCCTTGTATGTGACCTTACCCCTCCTCTCTTGAAACCCCCAGGGACGGCTCCTGGGAAGCCCTGGGTACAAGAAAGCATTGCATTTGGATAGTAATTTGTATGACTCAGGCTGCCTGCCCAGCCACATTCCATTCCAGGTGGGTCAAAACCCACCACCAGCTCCTTCAGCTGGGGCAGGGCATGGGGATGGGGCATTTGAAAGTTATGACTCCAGACTCTTAAAACCGGTCCATACTAACATGCAGGTGGTGCTGCTGGGTTCTGGGCTCTTCACTGAAACACCTGAATCCCTCCAATAGATCCAGGAGATAGGAATATTCAGAATGGCTAATAATAATCACAGGAGACACACTGCATTTCCAGAACCATGAGGAGTATCTGAATAAAAAAACGTTTTGTCACACTTTCATTCACTTCACCTTCTCAGTGACCCTACTAAATAACTACAAGACACGTCCCACTATTGTCTTCATTTTACCTGAGAAAAATGGAAGACTCAGAGAACTTAAGTAACTTGCCTGAGGTCACACAGCAAATGAGTGAAGACAGTCGCACCTTGCCTGTTGGAACCAAAGCCCCCTCACCTTAAAGCGAGGCAGAGATTCCAGAAGGACTCTGTCCCCAGGGAAGTCTTGACTTTGAGAGTCTGTCCTAAGTTTAGAATCATCGCTCCTGCTAAGTGCTAGGATTTATGCTTTCACTTCAGTTAAATACCAGCCATTCCCCGAAGAAGGGACAGAGCTGTCAGGGGGTCAGGCTCCTCCCCTCATCCCAGGAGGCAACCGCACCAACCACAGTGCTTGGACTGTTCTGTATTTCTCCTCTCCAACGCTTCTTTTATGCCATGGACATTATTGAGATGTAGCCTAAAGAATGAAACTCATAGTCTTGCAGGAGCTCTGAACCACATTGGAAGGACTCATTAGCGCCGAAATGGCAGCAGCCTGAATCCATCCAACTCTTCTATAGGGTGAAGGAGCAGCCACCTATTAAAAAACAAATTATTAAAAAAATTTTTTGAATCTTCAGAGGAGAGCGGCCCGGGCAGTGAAGGTTCCCACCCCTCCCCCGCCCCTCCCTGCAAGCACTACGCAAGCAGCACACTTACTTTCTTGAAAGTCAGGAGGCATTGGACTTCTGGTGTCCTCATTTTTCTTCCTTCCATTGATGTATCATTACTAGAGTGAAAAAAAGAAGGGCGTCTCTAGGGCTTTTGAAAAAAAAAAGGGTGGCTACTCAAGACATTTTGTAAAGGGGGGACAATCGTGAAGAAAAGGCACCCCAGTGGGGGGCGGAGGGGTGGTGAATGTGGCCTTGTCTGGCAGCCCTTTCAGCAGAAACCTGGTGCCGGCATTTCGTATTTCAGTTCAAACTGTCACCTTTAGTTCTTGCTGGCTTTTCTGCCCTCGGCCCTGAACCTCAACAGCTTGGGGCTTATTTACCTATTCACACTCGGCCGGGGAAGCTCATTAATAGGCTTATTAGCAACACCATTCACGGGAGGCCATTGACAAAAGGGGTTCCAGCCACTTGAAGAGGGAAGAGGAAAAAAACTGTACAGAGATTGTTTTCTCATTCAGATGCCTCACTGGTGTGAAAGCTTTCCTACACCCTCTGAGGTCACTTGAAGTCTAAATATGATGGCAGAATTGTGTGTGTGCGTTTTTTTTTTTTAATTCCAAACATGCTTTTGCTTTTCTCAAAACCGAAGAGTTTGCTGTTGTGGGCTGGGGGGCTTTGCTTCCTTAAAAATGAATACTCTTCAGGGAATAAGGGTCCTGTGATGGATTGGTGTCTTTTCATCCCTATAAAGAATAAATTCTGCAAACTGCATCTGGACACGAAAGAAGGTGTTCTGATTTGTCATTTTAGCGGAAGCGTGCCTGTTTATTCGGGGTACATAAAGCTGTTGATGGATGGGGTTAGGGACCACGGCTTCCTGCACCAGTAATTTATGTGAGAATGTGTTAACAGCGTTTTCAGTGGCTGATGGATATGTTGCAGGATAAGAAGGGACTCTGTCCTGAGACACTTGAGCTTCCCGTTGGTGGGGAATGTAAAGATGGACGTGCCAGTCACTGAGTGGGCAGACCTTTCGCCACCTCTCTTTTTGGGACCACAGGTCTGAGAACTCGGAAAGGTATTGGGATGCTCAGGACAACGCAGGTGTGAGGAATGGCCAGGTGGCTGAGCCGTCAGTTAATTAAAAGGTTTTAGGACTGATCCGGGTTAAAAGACTTGACCAAACACATACCCGAGCCTGTGGACCAATACCTTTGCTGTCACATTTTCAAAATATAATTTCACAGCCATTTGCTGAAGCATTCCAGTGGATTTGCTCCTCCTGGCTTTTAAGTCATTTACATAAAAAGTTTTTTATTGTGTATTGTGAAGCAAAATGATTTTCTCATGATGTGGCACCTTCAAAAATTTTTTTCGTGTTATTGAAGTGTGCTATGCCAGTGACCCATGAGCAACTGCATTTCTAAATGCTGGAAAAGTCGATTTTCCAGGTCGGTTTTGTACTCACGGCTCCATCTTGAGGCCTCAAAAACATTCGAAAGCACTACTGGGTTTAATGACCTTTTCCAAGGAAAAATAATTAAGGTTTTTTATCTATATTGTCTTGGACTTAAGCAGAAAAGCTTAGGCGCTGGATGAGTGAGGAGGAACGTATATTAAAAAATAAATTACCCCTTAGACAGAGCCTAGTGAGAAAGGTAAATGGAAAGAAAATACGAACTTTAACCAGTTACAGCCCTGCATTCAGTTGATGAATCTGTCTGATTTTGCAGTACAAGAATCTAAGATTCAGAAAGAGAATTGCTTTGCTCAAGGTCATACAGCTATTTAGAGCAGAGTTGAGCCTTTAGAATCTTTCCAATTTCTTTTTATTACTGCAAGTATGTATTACTAAACAACTCTTTTTTGTTGTTGCGGTTTTTGACTTTTTCTATGAGAGGCCAGATCCAAAGTCAGGTCCTGCCAATAATCAGCTGTGGGGCCCCGGACAACTTCCTGAACCTCTCTCCTCCTCTCTCATGAGAAACGAGGATCATTACTGTGCAGAGGACGGCGGTGCCGGCGACAAATAACCGGTTCAGTGCGCCCTGCCCATGCTGGGGGCTCCCTAGGTGTTGGTTTCTTCCCTCACTGCTGGAGTTTTGCAGG